>NW_024727898.1:12500-95000 GCF_018991925.1 Homarus americanus | reverse complement strand
GTCGCCATGCTTGTAGGCACATGGGTATGGTCTTATGGGTGTGTGGGGTATGATGTAGGGGTGTAAGTGTATGTAGAGGTGTGTAGGGGTGTAGAGGTATGTAGAGGTGTGTAGGGGTGTAAGTGTATGTAGAGGTGTGTAGGGGTGTTAGTGTAGCAATGGGGTGTAGGGGTGTAAGTGTATGTAGAGGTGTGTGGGGGGTGTAGAGTGTATGTAGAGGTGTGTAGGGGTGTAAGTGTATGTAGAGGTGTGTAGGGGTGTAAGTGTATGTAGAGGTGTGTAGGGGTGTAAGTGTATAGAGGTAGGGGTGTTGTAGTGTAGCAATGGGGGTGTAGGGGTGTAAGTGTATGTAGGGTGTGTAGGGGTGTAAGTGTATGTAGAGGTGTGTAGGGGTGTAAGTGTATGTAGAGGTGTGTAGGGGTGTAAGTGTATGTAGAGGTGTGTAGGGGTGTAGTGTAGCAATGGGGTGTAGGGGGTGTAAGTGTATGTAGAGGGTGTGTAGGGGTGTAAGTGTATGTAGAGGTGTAATATATATAATAATTAACGGTTTATTGAAAGAGCTTGGCGGAAAGTGTATGTAGAGGTGTGTAGGGGTGTAAGTGTATGTAGAGGGTGTGTAGGGGTGTAAGTGTATGTAGAGGTGTGTGGGGTGTAAGTGTATGTAGAGGTGTGTAGGGGTGTAAGTGTATGTAGAGGTGTGTAGGGGTGTAAGTGTATGTAGGGGTGTAGGGGTGTAAGTGTATGTAGAGGTGTGTAGGGGTGTAGGGTGTATGTAGAGGTGTGTAGGGGTGTAAGGTGTATGTAGAGGTGTGTAGGGGTGTAAGTGTATGTAGAGGGGTGTAGGGGTGTAAGTGTATGTAGGGTGTGTAGGGGTGTAAGTGTATGTAGAGGTGTGTAGGGGTGTTAGTGTAGCAATGGGGGTGTAGGGGTGTAAGTGTATGTAGAGGTGTGTAGGGGTGTAAGTGTGGTAGGGGTGTGTAGGGGTGTAAGTGTATGTAGAGGTGTGTAGGGGTGTAAGTGTATGTAGAGGTGTGTAGGGGTGTAAGTGTATGTAGAGGTGTGTAGGGGTGTAAGTGTATGTAGAGGTGTGTAGGGGTGTAAGTGTATGTAGAGGTGTGTAGGGGTGTAAGTGTATGTAGAGGTGTGTAGGGGTGTAAGTGTATGTAGAGGTGTGTAGGGGTGTTAGTGTAGCAATGGGGGTGTAGGGGTGTAAGTGTATGATTGTATAGAGGTGCAGAAGTGTAAGTGTAGCAACAGCAGTAGGTAGGTTATAGTGGGTGTATTATGCGGGCAGTTTTTCTGGCTTTAGAGGGAGTCATCACTACTGGGTATATGCTGTATGAGTGTGTGTGTGTGTGTGTGTGTGTGTGTGTGTGTGTGTGTGTGTGTGTGTGTGTGTGTGTGTGTGTGTGTGTGTGTGTGTGTGTGTGTGTGTGTGTGTGTCTCACCATGTGTCTCCCAGGGTGATCGGAAAGAAAGTAACAAAAAAAAAACTTCCATAATACAAAGTTAATCAGAAGGTAGAGGTGTAAAAATCCCCAAATCCTTATAATCCTACCGTCAAATGTTGTGTGCCTGTGTCATGTTCATCCTTGTTGGTGTCTTAATTAAGTAAATAAAATAATGAGGCCATTGGTAAACTTCTTCCTGGTTGTTGTCTGTTTAAGTGTGGGTTTTTCGGTTTCACTTAGGCTGATGATAAGTTATGAGACTCACAACACGAGTTAATGTAATTTGTCGTGTGAGGAAGAAGGGGCGGTGGGTGTTAGGTTAATGTGTGTTGTGCATAGCGTGTGGAGTCTGTGTCTGTCTGTCTGTCTTTTTCTGTCTCTCTCTCTCTCTCTCTCTCTCTCTCTCTCTCTCTCTCTCTCTCTCTCTCAAGTAGGTCTCATTGGGCCCACTTGCAGGTCATGAAAGGTGATGACATCCAGGCTTGCTTGTATGTGCGCGTGTATGCATATCTCTGTGCGCACGTATGCATTCATGTGTGTGTGTGTGTGTGTGTGTGTGTGTGTGTGTGTCCCGAATGAACCAAACTATTGTAACCTTATATGGCCAACACAGAGGTGGGGAAATGTCGTCACCGTGAACCAGACTTTTCCTCACGGGCTAAGGAATACACGAGAGCTTCACTAACTGGTTGAGATTGAATTACAGTGCAGAAACGTATCGTCTCAAATGGTCAGGGAATTAAATCATGAGTTGACTTTAGCTGGAGCCTTGTGGGAAAGGAATGTCTGATATGGCTGTAAATTTATGTTGAGACTCGACCTGTATGTTGGCAAGGTGTTTGTTTATCTTCACTCTTGAGGATTGTGGGTCTTTTCTTCCTGTTTTTGGGGGATTATCTGATTTTTATTTTTTTTTTAAGTTAGGTTAGGTTAGAGTGGTTAATCTCTAGGTGAAATAAGCTGGGTTAGGTTAGGTTAGGTTAGGTTAGGTTAGGTTAGGTTAGGTTAGGTTAATCTCTGGGTGATATAAGCTGAGTGGCTAATCTTTACGTGATCCGTTGTTTCTGATTTAACGTAAAGGATGACATTTAAGGCTCTTAACTTGGTGTGTGAACTGAGCCTTTGTTCTGCCCACCCGTGTGCACTAACTGTACTGTCCTGTGCTGTACATTCTATTGTACTTTTTGAACCACAATGTACGGTCTGTTTACTTTATATAAAAGTACATTGTACGTAATTGGTTGTTGCAGTATGCTCTTGGGTGTTAAGGTACCTCTGCACATTGCATTGTACTGACTGTTGTTCCATATTTTACCCACTGTGTACACTTTATATATTGATGTACTATGCTGCCCTGGCTACCTTCAATTGTGTATTTTGTTATATTATAATGTACTACACTGTTCTGTTCAGTGTACTCTTCTGGGTGTTGTAGTATGCTGTACAGGTTACCTCAACGCCAGGGACACACTACTGTCATCATTTTCTTGGGGCCGCTACTCCGCTGAGCCTAAGTTACCCCTGAACACGGTCACGTTTTCTCTAGTTGGTGTGTGTGCGTGTTGCCTGCTCTCCTGTACGACGGTAGGTAATAGATAGAGAGTCATTCAGCAAAATCATCATACGAATTTACATTAATACAGAGTGCGTATAAACAATGCAGGTACATACAATACATAAACAACGCAAGTATACAAACTATATACATGTAGTGCGAGAGAATTACCATGAACTAAACCGTTAAACCACTTACTCCTCGTCTGAAAACTAGTGTGACCAGACCCCTGGAGTCATTCAACACCAAGAGAAAGGTAAATCTGTATGTACCCGTAATTTACACCTTCATCTGTACTCCCACTGATAATTCGAATCACGTGGAAATTAGGCAACCAGAGCTTGTTTAACTTTAACCTAACCCTCAACCCACTTAGATTTAGGGTGCTTAATCATCAGGTGAAATAAGCTGGGGCTCCTCAACACCTGTCCATTAATCTACCTGTATTTTGTATATACAATATAAGGGTAAAGTTCATTAGCCCAATCGAGAGGTAAATGGGTTATCAGCTTTATCCCGAGGCAGGTAACCAGACAGGCAGGTAGCTAGACAGGGAGACAGGTAGGCAGTCTAGCAGGCAGGCACAGACAGGTAGGCAGTCAAGCGGGCAGACACAGACAGGTAGGCGGGCCCCTGTCAGGTGTGTGGCGGCGCTAGTCCCACGCTCACACACACTCATGGCGGAGCTACTGCCCCCGTGGCCTTGAAAGTCTGCATAATCATGAGAGTCCACGCTGTAACACCTACTTACCCTCATGCATCCCATCAACCATCCTCCTCAACCATCCTCCTCCACCATCCTCCTCCACCATCCTCCTCAACCATCCTCCTCAACCATCCTTCTCACCCATCCTCCTCAACCATCCTCCTCACCCATCCTCCTCAACCGTCCTCCTCACCCATCCTCCTCACCCATCCTCCTCACCCATCCTCCTCCACCATCTCCCTCCACCATCCTTCTCACCCATCCTCCTCCAACCATCCTCCTCACCCTCCACCATCCTCCTCAACCATCCTCCTCCACCATCCTCCTCAACCCATCCTCCTCCCTTTATCCTCCTCCACCCATCCTCCTCCCACCATCCTCCTCACCCATCCTCCTCACCATCCTCCTCAGCCATCCTCCTCAGCCGTCACTCCTCACCCATCTCCTCCTTGTACTCCTCACCCATCCTCCTCCACCATCCTCCTCAACCATCCTCCTCAACCATCCTCATCCTCCTCATCCATCCTCCTACATCCTTCCGTGCGATGAGATTTTGGCCAACGGGAAAACTTTACCTGATGTGATTTTGTCCGATGGGGTTTATTTTGGGATGGGATTTTGTCCGTATGATTTATTCACCTCAGGTATTGGTCGCAGGAAGTGATTAAGGCCTACGTGGGTCACACCTGCCTGACTGACTCACCTCAGCCACGGCAAGGCAACACGGCTCGTCCATATAGGCCTATTTCTCCTGTTCTGTATTCCACTGTGGCCCCCGTGTCCAGAGTTGAGTGGCCAGCCTGTGATGGTCGTGGCCACAGTTGTTGTTCCCTCAGATCATAAGTGATTCTCTCTCTCTCTCTCTCTCTCTCTCTCTCTCTCTCTCTCTCTCTCTCTCTCTCTCTCTCTCTCTCTCTCTCTCTCTCTCTCGTGTCGATGTTGAACGTTGTTATTATAGACTACATAGCAACAGATGACACCACAAGCACCAACGTATAGCAACAGTCGATACCGTATTATGTTATAACTGCATAGCAACAGCGTCTATATTCCAAACAGTATAGCAAAATTATCACCCACTAGTCAGCATCTATCATAACTACATAGGAACAACTACATAGATATAATCGTGTATATTATGAATGTCTAGCATTAGTTATACGTGATGGAATAATTGATGGAGGGGGAGGGAAGGAAGGAAGGAATTAATGAGAAGGAATTAATGATGATAGTTATGAATAATTAGTGTATTTCTGGGTCTCGTGTCAGTCTCTCTACTTATGAACTGGGAGATGGAGTAAGGAGTGTATTTGTGACTGGAGAATGTTAATTGTTTAAGATGCAGTCCTGATAGACCCCCAGTGCTAAGAGAACTTAATTTTTCTAGATCCCCACTCATATTAGGCCTAAGTCCTATTGGGCCCCAGCCTAACCTCACAACTTGGGGCCCCCTTTGTACTGGAGTGGAGCCTTAGTGAACCTGGGCACGGGTCGGCCGTTGGCCCCTCCCGCTGTCCGTCCGCCCGCCCCTGTTTTTGAACTGGTCGACCGTTACAAACCAGCCGGGCCAGGAGTGAGATTGAGGGGGTGAGGAAGGGGAGGGGGGTGAGGAGATGGTAGGGATGCAGGGGAGGGAAAGTTAAGGGGGAAGACATTGAGAGTTGGGAAGGGGGGGGAATGGGAGGAGTTACAGGGAGACTGGGATGGGGAAAGGGGGATTAGGCAGATTATAGGGAGATTAGGAGTAGTGGAGGGGATTAGGTGGAGTAGGTTGGGATTAAGAGGAGTAGAAGGGAATTAAGAGGAGTGCAGGGAGTTTGGGAGAGAGGAAGTGGGATTAAGAAGCGTAAAGGGGGATTGGGATGAGAAGGAGGGATTGGGAGAGATATTTGGAGGTAAGGAATAAGGAAGGGAGGGAAAGGGAGAGACGAGGTAGAGGAAGAGCGGTAGACTGTGTTTAGAGGGAGGAACACACACACACACACACACACACACACACACACACACACACAGATCAACTTGTACTCGTACCTCTACCTGTAGTTACATGTACCTGTACTTGATCTTGTACCTGTACCTTTATCTCTTAATGGCAATGAAATTAACTTAGAGTATGTTATGTATGTCGGTAGTTGATGAGTCATGGAAGGGGAGGATGGGAGGGGATGGGGGGTGTGGGATGGGGAGGTGCGTGGGTTGGGAGGTGTGTAGGTTGGAATGGGGTGTGGGGTGGGGTGGAGCGTTACCTGTTGAGCATAATGACTCAATGAGGTAGTCGAAGGAAATACGCATTAATGAGGAGGGGAGTTGGAGCCGCTAAACACCTGTCCCTACCTGTTCTTACCTGCAGCTGAGGCCATCAGAGTTTTCACCCCCTCTGCTTTACCCTCGGGCTGATTATCCAACGAGATATGCCTACCGAGTCAGCTAGGTGAGTGTGTTACGTGAGTGAGTTAGGTGAGTGTGTTAGGAGATACACTTGCAGGTAAGGCCAGAACTCAATTTGAAATACGAGGAAAGTGTTTTCATCAATGTTAAATACTGACAGGCAAATGGAATATGGTTAAGTGAGGGAAGGAGAGGAGAGTAAGTGAGAGGAAGGGAAGAGGAAGGAGAGTGAGGGAGGAGGAAGGAGAGGAAGGGAAGAGGAAGGAGAGAGGGAAGGAGGAAGGGAGAGGGAGGAGGAAGGAGAGAGGGAAAGGAGGAGGAAGAGAGTGAGGGGAGGAGGAATGAGAGGGAGGAGGGAGAGGAGAGAGGAAGGAGGAGGAAGGAGAGGGGAAGGGAGAAGAGAGGAAGAGCCCAGGAGGAGAGCAAGCTACAGGAGAAATGAAAGTGAGGGAAGGGAGGGAGGAACCCGAGAGAGAGAGAGAAAGAGATAAACACACACACACACAAGCACACACACACACACACACACACACACACACACACACACACACACACACACACCATCAGTCTTACCACGCTACACACACACACTGCCGCCGCCGCCACCATAGCATTATATCAAGGCTCTTCATTATTATTTGCCTGACTTACTTTATATCATTATGTGAATTTACGAGGTCCAGGGGAATCCTTAAAAGAGTTTTCCGGAATTATGAATATGGGGCGTGGATCATATATGCAGATTTTACAGCATACAATAAAGTTTCAGAATCCTGCCTCCTAATCTTGACTCGTAAATGCAGTCGTTAGGCGGAGGTTAAGTTTGTGAATTAAACGGATATAACTAAAGTTTGTCTCCAACTCTGCCTGGGTTGACGACAGTTGTGGCGAGGTGAGGTGGTGTGTGTGTGTGTGTGTGTGTGTGTGTGTGTGTGTGTGTGTGTGTGTGTGTGTGTGTGTGTTATTATTCGGTATTGATGACAATGTATGTCTCAATAATAATATGTAATAATATGTATGTATGTGTATGTATGTATGTATGTATGTATGTATGTATGTATGTATGTATGTATGTATGTATGTATGTATGTATGTGTATGTGTGTGTATGTGTGTATGTGTGTGTGTGTGTGTATGTGTGTGTGTGTGTGTGTGTGTGTGTGTGTGTGTGTGTGTGTGTGTGTGTGTGTGTGTGTGTGTGTGTGTGTGTGTGTGTGTGTGTGTGTGTGTGTGTGTGTGTGTGTGTGTGTGTGTGTGTGTGTGTGTGTGTGTGTGTGTGTGTGTGTGTGTGTGTGTGTGTGTATGTGTGTGTGTGTGTGTGTGTGTGTGTGTGTGTGTGTGTGTGTGTGTGTGTGTGTGTGTGTGTGTGTGTGTGTGTGTGTGTGTGTGTGTGTGTGTGTGTGTGTGTGTGTGTGTGTGTGTGTGTGTGTGTGTGTGTGTGTGTGTGTGTGTGTGTGTGTGTGTGTGTGTGTGTGTGTGTGTGTGTGTGTGTGTGTGTGTGTGTGTGTGTGCGTGTGTGTGTGTTAATGCTATCATCTTTATTTTGTATTCATTTAGGAATATCCACATGTAAATATACACAGGTAGATATATTATTACAACTACAGGTGAAAAAACTGTTAATTAACCTCATTTTATCAATTAAAAACAACATTACATGGACAGGTATGGTAAGCACAGGTAGCTATAGGTAGTGTGTGATGGCGGCTCACCTGAATCCTTCTAACTTTGGAATGTAGGAATAAAACCACGTCCATATTTCTTGCAACAAATGTATAAATTCATTAAAATTCTGAAACGAGGTAAATGTCTGTAGTTTCACGCTGATAATTGATAAATTTATTTATTGTGATGCGGAAAAATAACGAGAACAAATTGTCAGGTTCAGATGTTGAGAGAAAAATGAGGAGCCGGGATGTGAATTTTTATATTTGTGTAAAAGTTAATTAATAAAACATTTACCTTTGAGCTGCCGACACCTGTTCCTCTGGCCTTGATAAAATACACATGGATATTTTTTTCCTTTGCATTTATTAATAAAATGAATAAAGTTTACCTGGCTTAAGATTACATAAAATATTAAGTTAGATTCTCAAGGTTGAAAAAGTAATCAGAATTTTGCTCTTGATAATGTAGCGATTTTTTTTAATGGATAGAATTACTTTATAATCTCTTTACGTTTCTAGATTGATAAGCGATACTTTGTAAGGGCTGGGTAAGGATTAGTGGGTCGGTGATGACGGCCACACGGGAGTAATTCCTAGGATGTGTTTCTGAGCCTACACGACCAAGGGGATCGATCCAGCGGTGATCTGGTGGGCAGTGAGGGTCGGAAAGATATAGATGGGGGAACTCTAGGGTAGGTGGGGGTGGTGAAATGGTGTTTGGGTGTAAGACTCGCCAACAAACTGCTCTAATTTGTCTTGGATGGCCGCGTGTGTGGCAGGGGAGAGAAAAAAAAAGGTTATATTCCACAATATAAGTTACGTAGCGGGAAAAAAAAAAGACTTGTTTCCCCGCATTAGTTGATATTTTGTTATAATGTGTGTCATTTGTGCTGGTCAGGAGGACTGTGTGGTGGAGTTTGTCTCGGGACTGGTCACCTGGAAGTGTGATCAGTTAATGGTGGGGGTAAGGTAGGGAAGGTGAAAGAGGCATCAATGGTAGGGAGGGAGAAAAGGATGGAAGTAGGGAGAGGGAGGGAGAGAGGGAGAACAATTGTCCAGGCTGACCCGCCACGGGGATTAGTCGCACCAAAACATTCTACGGAAATTTTCCCCTGGTTAAAAGCTCTGTGTGTGTGTGTGTGTGTGTGTGTGTGTGTGTGTGTGTGTGTTTAAACTTTACTGAAATATGGGTCAATGGTGCAGGTACTAGGTGTCATGAGCGCTTGTTTAATGGAGTTCCACCTGAGTTAAGCTAATCTAATTAACCCCAATAAGGTAAACTAACCAGATCAGACCTGAAAGAGTATTAGATTTAGAGAAACTTGAACTGGTAAAATTTTGTCCACTTCACTATTTTGCTGGTGAGATTATGTCCACTGAGAAACTGGTGAGATTTTTGTTCTGTGGGAAATTATGGTAGTCAGAGAGATTGTGTCCAGACTGGATTTTATCTGGATTGGATTCTGTCCGGGTTCGATTTTGTCCGTTTACAATCATATGGATCTGAGAAAGTTTGGTGGTGAGTGAAGGGAAGCGGGGTGCGGCAGGCCAGGGGAGGAGAGGTGTGGTAGGCCAAGGAGGAGGAAGGGTGTGGCAAGCCAGGAAAGAGGGATGTGGCAGGGCAGGGGATGAAAAATATGGCAAGCCAAGGAGGAGGGATGTGGCAGGCCAGGGGAGGAGGAGTGCAGCACGCCAAGGGAGGAGGGTGTGGCAGGACAGGAAACGCGGCAAAACTGTCCACTGTTTACTGAGCTGGTAAAGTCACTTAAGGGATAAGTGGCTGCTGGTGACAGCTATCGATAAAGCATATTGGCCTTTACCACCTGTCCGTGTGTGTGTCTGAGAGAGAGAGAGAGAGAGAGAGAGAGAGAGAGAGAGAGATTTACGACCCTTTAAGAATATACTTAGACGAGAATTCATTGCAAAAGATTCATTTCTCTAACACTACAATATTTCCATAGTTCTTACTTAATTTTTCGTTCAACATCCTTGGTGAGGATCTAAGTAAATAACCTATACTCATATCTGACTTAACTGTACACTGTGGGATACAAGACGATGTTACTTGATTTATCTGGGCATTTAAAGGCTTCCATGAATGTCTTCCTCCCATTTAAAGGCTTCCATGAGTTTCTTCCTCCCATTTAAAGGCTTCCATGAATGTCTTCCTCCCATTTAAAGGCTTCCATGAGTTTCTTCCTCCCATTTAAAGGCTTCCATGAATTTCTTCCTCCCATTTAAAGGCTTCCATGAATGTCTTCCTCCCATTTAAAGGCTTCCATGAATGTCTTCCTCCCATTTAAAGGCTTCCATGAATCAAGTTTGAGAGGATGGAAGAGGTGTGTGTGTGTGTGTGTGTGTGTGTGACTGTAAAGTGTGTGGGAGGGATGCTACTGAAGGAGGTGTAAGTTGGAGTAAAGGGAACATGTAAGAGCTGCAACACGTGACAAAGAGTGACGTGTGTTGCGGCAGGTAGTGGAAAGAGAGGCATGATGGAATGACTCTCACCGACCATGAACATTACACAAGATAAGAGGAAGTGAGGAGTGAGATAGTGAGACACGGAGGGAGGGAGGGTGGGGGGTGTAAGGAGGAAGTGAGGGATTGGTCCTTGATGAAGTGAGTGGTTTTTAATCCCTTCACTACGGGGATGTCACTTTTAATTTGTTAACGCCAGAGGATTTTATTCAGCTCAGAGGGGAGAATCCGTTCACAAGGGGGTTAGTAATCTATCTGCGTTATTCATTAAGGTTGAAATCTGTCTAATAATTAATAAGTCATTCCAGCGGTTCCAGCGGCAATAGTACTCCCGTCGTGTGAGATTTTGGTAAAAAGAGCGTGATCCCATACTCAGCCGTCCTTACGGGGTACAGTTTTCTCTCACTAACTCGAGAAAAGTTACGTGGATCATCAATAAATTTGGTAAACATCTTCATATCATGAGTGTCCAGGTCGCCCAGGATCATCAACATTTTGTTTTTACTTTATTTACTATGTTATGTCTCCTGTATGACTCAAGTGATTGCTATGCTACTCTTTGTCTGTCCTCGTACTTGAGCTAAACAGACTCCACTTCAGAATAGAACACGTACAGTACTTGAGAATGTGAGGTAAATACGGAGGTAATATTTAATAACAAGATCAAGTGATTCAACTCGTCACCGTCGCTAACAAAGGTGTAATTCCTAATATTATCCATAACATTAAAGATTTTAGCTTAATTGTCTTGAATCTTCCTCCGTCAATTTGTATTCGGCGGTATTCCCGGAGTGCCAAGCTGAGTGATGGTTCCAATACTGCTTACACCATCAAATAATTACCGCCGTATTGGATATTGATCCGTATCGCCTTTTAAAGGACTGTCAGATTACAGAGACGGTTTATAGCCTCAGGGACGGTGATACTGTTGTCTGTTTACCACAAATGTTTAAACAAAGACGCGGTGGAGGTACTGTGTTGAGTGTCTATGTTCGTTTGTTCCTTCCCCTGTGGCGGCGTCCCATCACTCCACGGCCTTAAAGATGCCCCATCATCCCCTGGTTCTACTGACGCCCCATCACTCCCTGGTTCTGTTGACGTCCCATCATCCCCTGGTTCTGTCGACGTCCCATCACTTCCTGGTTCTGTTGACGTCCCATCATCCCCTGGTTCTGTCGACGTCCCATCACTCCCTGGTTCTGTCGACGTCCCATCATCCCTTCCCCCGGCGCCCCCTCACCTCCTGACAGCGACAATAGCCCTCCATTATCCCCTGACTACGACTCCTCCTCCCTCGTCACTCCCTGGCTCTGACAACACTACACCTGGTTCCTTGTCTCCAGCGCTGACCTTCCCTTCGTCTTCATCTAACGTCAACATCTTGGCCTCCCTGTATAGCACCACCGTCAGCGTTATAGCCTCCGTCTGGCACTTATGCCGACGTCTTCGATTCCCTCTTTGGTACCCACGCTGACGTCTTGGCTCCCTCTTGTGGCACCACCGCCGACGTCTTGGCTCCCTCTTGTGGCACCATCGCCCCGACGTCTTGTGGCACCACCGCCGACGCACCCACTTCCTCACTTGGTCTGTCCTCCAGGGAACCGATTCTCGGGGCCAGGCGTGCGCGGCATCCAAGAGGGATCCATTACAGAGCACAAAACATGTTTATTATGTTCTGGGCGGGAGTGACACGCCGCGGGGAAACAGTGTCCCCGACGTCTCCGCTGACGACCTGACTGACACCTTTCCTGCTGGGGGGTGCGACAGGTGATATCATCACTCGCCGCCATGATGGTGCCGTGCCTTTATAGTGCCATCACATCCTCCTCTAAGTCGGTTTTCACGTACTGGCACGCTATAAAATCATCCTTGCATTCTCAGTGTTCCGCGGCGCCGTAAGAAATGTTCTAAGGCGGGTTTTGATATCCCGTTGAAATACGAGACGAGGCTTTTTAAGGGGCGTGTTAGTGCCATTCATGCCTGGTGTATAAGGCCCAAGTTCCTTGATTTATTTAGGAATCATAAACTTAAACATTCATCGGGATAAGTGCTTGTGTGCCATTGAGCCCTTTGCGTATGGCGGTGCATGAGGGTGTGCTGTACTGTGAAGTGACCCCGTGCGGTGCAGCAGTGGAGTAACCCCGGGCGGTGCAGCAGTGGAGTGACCCCGGGTGATGCAGCAGTGGAGTAACCCCGGGCGGTGCAGCAGTGGAGTGACCCCGGGCGGTGAATAACTTGGGGCGGTGCAGCAGTGGGTAACGGGCGGTGCAGCAGTGGAGTAACCCCGGGCGGTGCAGCAGTGGAGTGACCCCGGGTGATGCAGCAGTGGAGTAACCCCGGGCGGTGCAGCAGTGGAGTGACCCCGGGCGGTGCAGCAGTGGAGTAACCCGGGCGGTGCGCTGATGGAATAACCCGGGCGGTGCAGCAGTGGGTGACCCCGGGTGATGCAGCAGTGGAGTGACCCCGGGCGGTGCAGCAGTGGAGGACGAGAAACACTCAGATGACTAAAAAAAAAATCAACCGTGAAAGAGAAAAATAAAATAATTATATCCGTGTTGTAATGTTCGTGGCGCAGTAAAGAGACTCCCCCTCCCCCTCCTCCCTCACTTACAACACCCACACGTTCATCATCCCCGACTCCATGAAGCCATCGAGCGGTACCGAGAAGAGGTTCCTACCGACTCTCGCTCGCGTCCTGGGGGGGTTCGTCCGTGGAGCTCTGTGAACCGGAAGGTGTGCTCACGGGTGGAGGAGCCTCGCCAAACACTACCCAAGTATCCAACCACGCCCTTACCCGCACCTACTCACCCACCCATGCCCGGTGTGAATGATGGTCGCTGGAAGAATAAACCGCCATCCTTGAGCTGCAAATGTATCCATATGTGTGTGTGGCCAGAGATGTGGAAGGTGGGAAGGATAGAAGTTGTGGTCGTCCACTGCAACGTACTGGAGAGAGATCTTTTTGCTCCCATCCTCCCCTCCACTTCCCCACCCTCCTCTCCCCCTCCTCTCCCCCACCTTCCACTAATCAAGGCTTGAGTAGGACGTAACAATTATGATTCTGTAAAGCTCCTTGTCTAATACTTCACCTGTGTCTCCATAATAATAATAATAATAATAATAATGATAATAATAATAATAATAATAATAATAATAATAATAATAATAATAATAATAATAATAATAATAAACCTTGATAGACAAAAGTAATATTATAAATGACGATAATTTCCGACAAGAGATAAAAGTCATTGTACCTGTGTTAATTTTTCTCTCATTATAAGTACCAGTTTTGGAATCTACTGTATGTACACTTGTAGTACCTGTGTATGTATCCATATTACTGTGTGTGTGTGTGTGTGTGTGTGTACTGTGTGTGTGTGTGTGTGTGTGTGTGTGTGTGTGTGTGTGTGTGTGTGTGTGTGTGTGTGTGTGTGTGTGTGTGTGTGTGTGTGTGTGTGTGTGTGTGTGTGTGTGTGTGTGTGTGTGTGTGTGTGTGTGTGACAACAATAGGACGGGTATGTGGATATGTCCTAATCTTCTCTGAGCGCTTACCTGTGGAGGAGCAAACGATACCTGTGACGGATGATACTAGTGATGGAAGATACTTGTAGCGGATGATAACCCTAGTAACGGATGACCCCAGTAACTAGGGGAGCTCTGGGGGCACCTGTGGGCGTGGTCGCTCAGTGTTCAGTTACCCAAGGTGTCTTATTACGCCCTTTTACCCTCGCCTTCGCCCCTACCCTCGCCCCTACCCTTGCACTAACCCCCGCCCTCACCCCCGCCCAGACCCCTACCCCTACCTAACCCCCTACCCCCGCTCCACCCACCCTTCGTAATCTATAGGATTAATTACTCACCTGGGATATGACCTGGGGAACGAATGGGCAGAGTCCACGTGAATGCGGGTTTGACAAGCGCTGATTGGTTGTCCTCCTTCCACTATGATTTTCGTTGGTGTCCCATCCACCCATAACCTAAACTTGACCTAACTTAACCTTAGCCTCCCAAAACCTAACCTAACCTAACCTACTCTCGCTCTGGGGAAGGATACCACCAGACCCATATACGCGTGGAAACTGGTATACACACTATGAGGGTGATCCGGGCAGGTGTTGGCCAGATGCACCCAGCTGTGAGGGGCCAGATGGAACTGATAAGGACTTTTGTATGCCTTTTTTTTTACTTAGTCTTTGCATTTGTTTTTTTGTTTACTTTTTAAGACCTTTGCAATTTTTTAGGCTTCATTGTAACCTTTTTGGAGGGATCTTTGTTGTAATTTTTTTTTTTTTAATTTGGACCGTTTTATAACTTTTTTCCGTTCGTTTGCACTCACTTTTAGTTATCCACTGAAGGTTCAACCCATCCTCCCCTCCCCAGCTTATTTCACTTGAAGATCGACCACTATTTTTTCTACCTGAGGAGTAGGTTAAGTTAAAATAGCTTTAAAGTGGTTAGGTTAGTGTTTTGGTGGTTAATCTTCAGGTGAAATAAGCAGGGGCTAATCTTCAAGTGATCCCAATTTAGCTACATTTACTGTCAGAATTACACCTACCCCACCTCCCCCCATCCCCCGGTCCTGTGAGGCGACGTCACCAACCGAGGCGGGAAGGTGTAATGTTTCGGGTACCTGGCCGAGGAGAGAGATAGTATTATGTACCCGCGTCAGGCTTCCTGTGGGCGGCGAGTACTGCTGTGACGGCGTACCTGAGTGTGTGACGGCGTCCCTGTGGGTGTGAGCGCGTCCCTGTGGGTGTGGGGGCGTCCCTGTGGGTGTGAGGGAGATCCTGTATGTGCGACGGCATCTGTGGGTGTGAGGGCATCCCTGTGTGTGATGGCGTCCATATGGGTGTGGGGGCGTCCCTGTGGGTATGAGGACGTCAAAGTGAATTTGTGTGTATCTCCGTTTTTTTTCAGAGAACACCTGAGTCTGATGACCACACTTCACCTTCAGGAGAACACCGCCAGTGGACCCACTGACACGGTCACATGTGCTCCCTCATATGTTTAAGTATCTTAATTCCCGGGATTTACCGAGCACTCATTTTTTTTTGAAATGGAATTAGCGAGGGTTTTCATTTCAGTTTCGGGATGAGTGTTTTAAATACGTATCGCTTAATGGGCAGAGTGGTGGAAAGTGATTGGGGGAAGTGCTGGCCAGGTTTGTGTTAATGTGTAGGCTGGATGACCCTCCCTAGAAAACTGCCGGGTGTCGGGGGACATTGTACGCCCGCTTGAGGATACAAATGGTTCATCCCGCACCCCTAAATCTGGACTCCTGCTCATTTTACGCCTCTTAAAGCACCATTATTAGCTCCGGCTTACACTCTGGACTCCGGCCTCGACACAGGCGACGCGATTTATGGGGAATTATTCTCAACTTTCCCCTCCGGAAGTAATATTTCATTGAATACTTTTGTGGCTGCAAGATGGATATTCCCTTTCCTCACTCGGTCCATTTTTGGTGGAAATAGTTGCGGCGGCCACTGAGACCAAGGGCCCTCGTCCTCCACCACCTTGTCCTCAGCCTGCTTCTACACCTCTTGGCCTAATTCTTGTAATGCTGTTCTTGTTGTTGTGGTAATAGTGTTGTAGAATTATTGTTGTTGTTGTGGCCTTGTATACATTGTTTACGTTGTGGTTGTTGCAGCAGTAGCTCTGTAAATTATAGTTATTATAGTTGTGACTGTTAAAATTTATGGTTTTGGTGGTGTGGGTGTAGGTGTGGGTGTGGGTGTGTTAGAGAGAGAGAAGGTGAGAGAGAGACTTTTTCGTCCCTATACAAAAGGCACAACCACACTTTCCATTATCCACACAGACAGACACACCGACACTGACACAGGCATACAGACAGACAGACAGACAGACAGAAACACACACGCTGACACGGACACACAGACAGACCATATCCTCACCATGTCCCTCAGCGCCAGTCTTGATCCAGCGCCAATTTTCGCCTGGTCTGGGCACGCTGTTGGCGGCCCTCAGACCTCAAGATGGATATGCATAGAAGATCATATCGCCTCTGTTTGATCCAGTAATCTGATTACTCACAATCGGTTTCCCTCGTCTGCGGCGCGCGCTCTGATGGGCCAGGAGGAGAAGGATCAGGAGGAGTGGGTGGAGAGGGAAGAGGTAGGCAGAAGGGGGATGGGTTTGGCTGCAGGAGATTTTACTCTGGTGGTTATTTTGGGAGAGAGAGAGAGAGAGAGAGAGAGAGAGAGAGAGAGAGAGAGAGAGAGAGAGAGAGAGAGTCGTCGTGCGCTGTGTGTCTCAAGAGTAATGATCATAAGTGCACGGATATGGTCCTGTCGATGAAGGAGAAATCCGAACATCGTCTTGTTGGGCTGGGCACACAAAGGCTGGGTTGAGTTGTTGAGTTGAGTTGGGCTGGGCTGGGCTGGGTTGCTGGGTTGGGCTGGACTGGGCTGGGCTGTGTTGGGTTGGGTTGGGCTGCTGAGGCTGGGCTGGGCCACAAAGGTTGGGTTTGGGGTTGGGTTGGGTTGGGTTAGCTTAGGTAGTAGTTTTAACCCACAACAGACGGCCCTTTTACAATATTCTTGCAGGTTCCTTCGGCCATTGAGCAAATTCCAGAATCTCCTCCCAAGATGATTTCTTTTTCTGCCGCTCAGAGGGACGAGTCGGCGCCCATTTATGTTAAGCGTAATGGAAAAATATTATACTATATTGAGGAACTCCCACACGTACCTTTCAACCTCTGTCTGTCTGTCTGTCTATTTGTCTGTCTGTCTGCCTGTCTGCCTGTCTGTCTGGAGTGAAGCAACCAAAAACCTTCCTCGCAAACAACAATATATTTGGGTCCGGTTTCTTAACATTTCGTATTTCGTACCATAATAATTCCCCCCACCATCCACCCCCACCTTCCACCCCCACCTTTACCCACCTAACTCACGGTGCAGAGCGTATTAGGTAACTACAGTCTTGGTGAAGGTTGGACGCCATATTGAAGGTTTGTATCTCCGTTGCTGTTAATACAAGTAAAATATTTGTAGTAAATAATGAGGTGGATCTGATTTGTCCGATGGTGTTATGTACAGGTGTTGTCTAAAGCTATTACCTGAAGATAGTGTATAAAGGTAGTTGCCTCCCCTCCACCGCACCTCTCTCCTCCCCACCTTCATCTTACCTCCCCCCCTAACCTCACCTCCGTCCCCCCACCTTACCTAACCTCCCTCCCCTCCACCTTACCTAACCTCCCTCCCCTCCACCTTACCTAACCTCCCTCCCCTCCACCTCACCTCCCTCCTTCCACCTCACCTCCCCCATCCCCTTATCTTAATCATTCATCTCTTCCTTGAGGCTCTTCTACCACTCTTCTCATGGCTCCTTCTCATGGCCCCTTTTTCATGGCCTCTTTTTCATGGCCTCATCTCATCATTTTAATTGTTGACGGACTGAAGGAATTACTAACTTTATTACGCGCTTAAAAGATCTGAGAGTTGTTGAAGGGCGGTGGTCTGCGGGCGGTGGTCTGTGTGGGGCGGTGGTCTGTGTGGGGCGGTGGTCTGGTGGGCGTGGGGCGGTGGTCTGCGGGCGGTGGTCTGCGTGGGGCGGTGGTCTGTGTGGGGGCGGTGGTCTGTGGGGCGGTGGTCTGGTGTGGTCTGCGTGGGGCGGTGGTCTGTGTGGGGCGGTGGTCTGTGTGGGGCGGTGGTCTGCGGGCGGTGGTCTGCGGGGGCGGTGGTCTGCGTGGGGCGGTGGTCTGCGTGGGGCGGTGGTGCGTGTGGGGCGGTGGCCTGTGTGGGGCGGTGGTCTGCGGGGGCGGTGGTCTGCGGGGCGGTGGTCTGCGTTGGGCGGTGGTCTGTGTGGGGCGGTGAAATGAACCCAAGTCTCTACAGTAAATCTTCAGGTGATCACTTGAACGAATGTATGTACGGCCAACACACTCACTCACTCACACACACACACACGCACACACACATTTGACACTTGTGCTCACAGGACAACACAATACTGCGACGGTGTGGTGGAGTGCAGCGACGGAGGAAGAGGATGAGTTTGAGGATGGAGTGGTGGAGAGGGAGGAGGTTGGAGTGGACGAGGAGAAGGAGGAGGAGGTTGGAGTGGCCGTAGCAGTGGAGGAGGGGGGAGGGGGGTTGGTTGTAAGTTGGGTGGCAAGTGGACAAGTGTGATTGATTGTGGGAGAGAGTGAGATAAGTGAGGAGGTTAAGTGAGGTAATGAGTGAATGGCTGAAGGGTTGAGTGAATGAAGAGCTGAGTGAATGAAGGGCTGAGTGAATGAAGGGTTAGGTTAGGTCAGGTCAGGTCAGCGTTAGGTTTATTTACTCATCAGGTGAAATAATCCCAAGTCTCTTAATCTTCAGGTGATTACTTGAACGAATGTGTTTACTGGTCAGGTGTTGATTACTGGAGGTGATAAACACTCTCCCAGGTATTCTCAACCAGTGACACCAACAGGTAGAATCCCCCCCCCCCTAGATGGTTACCTGGCGACACATGGATACAAGATGTTGTTTCTCAAGAGCTGGTGATTTATGGGTCGAGGTAATCTAGTCATGGTTGGCAGTAGCCTCTGATTGACAGCTTAAGACAGTGTCGAGGTCTGGTGAACTTGCTTGGGTAATTAAGGCTTGTTGAGGTGCCTTAAGGTGGGGATGATGGGAAGGGTAGATGGGAGGGGAGGATAGTAGAAAAAGGAAGGAGTATGGAGGGAGAGTAGGGTTAAAAAAAGGAGGGAGAGTGTGGAGGAGATGAGAGGGTAGATAAGGAAAAATGAGTAACTATGAAGGGGAAGTGTGGATGGAGGGAGGGAAGGGAAAGGAGAGAATGTGGAAGAGACGGTATAGATGAAGGGAGGGTATACGGTAAAAAAAAAAAGGAGGGACAATGTGGAGGGAAGGAGGGAGGGGTCAGGGGGCCCTCCATCATCATTATCCCGCCACACCAACAAGTTCCACCACGCCAGAGTTTTATCCTAGGAGACCCTCATAAAAATACCTACCTGTTTAAAACTTCTTTATACTCTGTAATTTACTTTAATTATGAGATTTTGCCATTTTTCTTTTTCAGTTTATTTATGATTTTAACCTAGAGTGACTTCGTGTATTATTATTAGTAGTAGTAGTATTATGGTGACGAGGAGTGTGAAGGATGGTGTGGTATTGTATAGTGTGTGGTAAGCATGGCACATGGTGTAAGGTCAGGGATAATGTATATAATGGAAGCTTGGATAACGAGGGCGGTGACAGTGAGATGATACCCAGACGTGGTATAAAGACCTCGATCTCGTCTCCATCCTAACGCTAACCTAACCTAACCCTCTCAGATAGCGTGAGGGTATTTAATCATCAGGTGAAATCAGCTGTTGGGGGAGAGGGGTGTTATTCTTAAGGTGATCTTTATTTAATCTCTTCGCCACTTTTCATCTTACTAGAGCGATGGGTCAGTTGTCTGCTGCCTCCCTCACAGTAGGTGGTGATCACGTCAAGCACACTTCCCTAGAGGCTCTTGAACGCTCCTGAACCTGTGCCAGTGTTGGTCTAACTTTAAAGAATGTTGACACTTGGTGATATAAACTTGGATAACACGGCTGGATGCGCTCACAGATAACGAGAATTATGATAACGCACGGAGGCCAGGATAACGAGGGGGAGCAGTAAGAGAGCAATAAGACTTAAGGATAAACAAGATCTCAGTAATCGTCTACAAGGTGGAGGTCGGAGGCTGGTGGGGTGGGGTGGGGTGGGGTGGGATCGAACTAGGGTCCTCCGTCTTGTTAGCGCCGAGTCGTGTGTTAGGTGTCCCCCAGTTACCGCCGCCTACCTTCACCTCCCAGATTTACACGGGAGCACTAACTGTCACCCAACACCTAAGATGCGGCCCAATTCTTGCCTCAGTGTTTGAAGATCTGAGACAAAAATTCGGGCCTGGGATTTTAAAGGGAAACTTCACTTGATTTTATGAATTTGGAAACAGCATGTGGAGGAAAAGAGACAGACAGACAAAGTTTACATTAGGTTTATAATGTATATAGACAATGCAGGTATATTGTACAGGTAAACATTCATATAGTGTTACGTTTTTAAGTATAGATAGAGAAAAAAATGTTTGATATGAATTATTTTGACGTACAGTATCGGGCAACAGAGGAAGTACTGCATAAATTGAGATGATATTAACAAGATAGTCGAGGGACTCACCTGTGAGCCGTGACACCTGTATGAGGGTCCTGGCGTCCATAATAAAGTTACTTTATTAATTCAATTTCATTAATTCAGAAACAAGAGGACAGGTATAGATACAGTTACAGGGAACGTGGAGGAGTGAGGGAGGGAAGGAAGGGATGAGGATGGATAAGTGAGGGAGGGAAGGAAGGGGTGAGGGTGGAGAAGTGAGGAAGGGAAGGAAGGGGTGAGGGTGGAGAAGTGAGGAAGGGAAGGAAGGGGTGAGGGTGGAGGAGTGAGGGAATGAAGAAAGGAGTGAGGGTAGAGGAGTGAGAAATTATTACACGTTCATGTATTACGAAAAAATTAAAGGGATACTTTTTAAGAAATTTAGAAACAAAAAAATACTTTGGAGAAATTACCAGAGAAAAAGTATAATTTTATAAAAAAAAATACATTACAGGAAGAGTGCAGACGGATTTTTTGTTTAAAGAAATACACAAAAAGTATCAGCTCTTGAGGAATTATTAGAAGCAGGAAGCCAAATTGAATCGGTGGCGTGTGTGTGTGTACCCCGGGGCGAGGCGACGAGACCCAGGCAAGTTTAATAAGAAGTTTAGGCTAATTTGAATTTCTCGCGCAATTAAAAAAGAATCTGGAGAATAAGTTGAAAAGGAATAAGTTTCTTGAGTCGTAGGATTGTCGGCATTATCAAGGTGAAGGGAGGGAGGGGGAGAGAGGGACACCATGACATCTTCCCTCTTCCTTCCCACTCGTCGGCCAGGTGTGGACGACCTGCTCCACCACACTACAATGGCTGTTGCGGGAGAGTGAGGGAGGGGTGGAGGATTGAGGGAAGGAGGCAGGTCCTGTGTATTAGGGGGTAAGGGTGGAGGGAGGGTCTTGTGTCCTAGGGGGATGAGGGTAGAACTGAGAGGAGTGAGTGAGGGAAGGTATTGTGTCTCAGGGGGATGAGGGAGGAACCTGTGTTCTAGGGCGGGTAAGGGAGGCCTGTGTCTTAGGGGGTGGGGGTGAAGGAAGGAGAAGAGCTGAGGTGGGAGGAGAGAAGAGGAAGGCAAATAGGGGTGACAAGATTGTGATTTATTCCTTGAATGAAAAATCTGGTGAGGAAAAGAGAGAGGGGGGAGCAGTGTTGGGAAGGAGGGGGGGTATTCGGAAGGATTTGGTAGGGGAGAAGAGATGGAGGTGAGGAGAAAAAGGAAGGGGAGAGGGTTTGTTTGTGAGGGGAGGTGAGGGGGGGAATTCGGTATGAGAGGGAATGAGGGGAAAACTGTTCACGGAAAGTTTGCTATTGTGTGGTGGGGTGGAGGGAGGAGAGGCGAGGAGAAGAAAAGAGGGAAGAAGGAGAGTGCCAGAAGGGGGGGCTGAGGGTGCCAGTGTTTCCCGGCCTCGGTAGATGAGTAGAACCCTAGGGCGTGTGGGGTGTGGGGGAGGAGGAAAGGAAGGAGGGAAGACCGGCTTTGAAGATGTGGAGGGAGGAAGGTTCGCCATGGATGTGGATGCGGGAACATCGCCTAGGGTCTGGAAGGGGAAAGAGAGGGGTAGGGATGCCATAGATGTGGAAAGGGAAAAGAAAGAAAGAAGGAATGAAGGAAGGAGGGAAGGAGGAAAGGGAAAGAATGAGAAAGGGAGAAAGATTTTTTTTAAAGATTGAAGGAAGGGAAAGATCGTCTATGATTATGGAAAGAGGAGGAGGAAGGAAGGAAGGAAGGAAGAAGAGCGTGGCTGTGTATGGGTGGGAGGGAGGGAGGGAACGAGGGAGGGGGGAGGGTTGTGTATGGGAGGGAAGGAGGGAGGGGTTGACTGTTGTGTGGTGGCCGAGAAGGTGATTACATAATGTTCTCACAAAGATGCCGGCCAGCCTGGGGGGTCACAGCACCACACCGTGTTCTGCCCTTGTTAATGTTCCTTCTCTTACTGCTGCTACTGCTTACTGCTGTTGACCGCTACTGCTACTTTCTGCTGTTATTTACTACTACTATTGCTGGTTACTCCTGATAGGTCACTGGGTACACCTAGGAGGGTCCACCGGGAAAGGGAGAAACTAAAGGGGTCGTCGTAGGTAGTAAGGGGTCAAGGATGGTCGTGAGGGGGCAAGGGAGGGTCGTGTGAGGTACCTGGGATGCACCTGTTGACGTTGACTAATTAAGAACAGAATATTTAGGACACCTGCCACACCTCATACCGATGTTTAATTTAACCTGTTGTGATACTGACCTTCTGTGGTGACCTTGACCTTCTGTTGTGACCTTGACCTTTGAGAGGGTAAACTTACAACGCCATTGGTCCATCAATTTTTAAGATGCCTTGCTGAAATATAAACACACACAGGCCATATACATCTATATACATTATCTGACTTTACATAGAAATCTGAGATACGATGCTAAGGGAATCCAGTTACCAGCAATAAACTTTTAAGATCGTACATTACACACACACACAGACACACACACACACACACAGACACACACACACACACACAGACACACATAGAGGAATCATCTCGTTGGCGGGGTAAACAAGGTGGTCCTCAAGGCTGACTCTCACTGGAGTACCTTGAGTGTTATAGGTGGAGGACCACAACACCCAGAGTCTCAAAGGCAGAGCTTAAAGTGGAGTGTCCTGTGTCGTGCTGAATACCTCTTCCTCCCTCCCTCCCTCCCTCCCTCTTTCTTCTCCCTCCCCATCCCCTATCCCTCCCTCCCTCTCCTCCCTCCTTCACTTTTTCCCTCCTTCCTCTTTTCCCTCCCTCCCTCTCCTCCCTCTCCTTCCTTCCCTCCTTCCTCTTTCCCTCCCTCCCTCCCCTCCCTCTCTCTCTCTCTCTCTCTCTCCTCTCTCTCTCTCTCTCTCTCTCTCTCTCTCTCTTTTTTTTTTTTTTCTCTCTCTCTCTCTCTCTCTCTCTCTCGTCTCCGTCCCTCCTGCTTTCCCTCCTAATTCCTCCCCCTTACCCTTTTCCCCACACTTTCCCTTCCGTTTCTTTCCCTCCTTCCCTCCCTCCCTCCCCTCTTTTCCTTCCCTCCCTCTCTTTCCCTCCCTCTCTTTTCCCTCCTCCGACCAGTCTAACTAATAGGCCCATTCTTCACCTTTCCTCTCCTTCTTCCCATCTCCTTCCTACTTCCTTTCCCTCCTTCTAGTCTAGCCGATTTGTTCCTCCTTCACTCTCCCTCTCTCCCCATTTTCTTCTCCATCTGAGCCTAAGTGTGTCTCCCCATCACCCTCACTTCCTCTTGCTCTGGCCAAGCTGACCCCCCTCCCTTCGCTGGTCTGGCCAAGGTAACCCCTTCCTCGTGCTCTAGCCAGGTGACCCTCGCTGTGAGCCCAGCTAGCCCCACCCTCACTGGCCTAGCCAAGGTGACTCCCCTCACTAGCATGGCCAAGGTGACCCTCCTCACTAGCATGGCCAAGGTGACCCTCCCCCTTTCTCACTGGCCTGGCCAAGGGACACGCTCGGTGGTCACTTTCTCTGTGAATTTTAAGACCTTGTTGATATATAGAAGTCAGTTTGCTAGTTTTACCAGCGGACGGAAAAGAGCGGAATTTGTATTCGAGTTCCTTTTTTGGCGGAGAGGATGGGAACGGAAGAGGAGTGGAGAAGGACGGAGGGAGCAGAGAAGGACGGAGGGAGCACAGAGAGGAGGACGGAGGGGGAGCAGAGAGTGAGGACGGGGATGGCGAGGAGCGGAGAGGATGAACGGGGATGGAGGAGCGGGGAGAAGAGACGGAGTGGGAGCAGAGGTGGGGAGTGGAGAGAGGATGGACGGGGAATGGAGGGAGGGAGGCTGGGAGAGGACGGGTGGGGATTGGGGATGGAGAGAGGGTGGACGGGGGATGGAGAGGGGCGGGAGAGGTCAACAGCGCTGCGGTTATCTTGGTAATCTACGATGGATCTTCTAAAAGGTTATTATTATACTCGTTACGTTGATTTTGCTGTCATTCAGAAACTATAGTACAGGTAAAGAAACGATAATACAGGCTCAAAAACCCCATTACAGGTACAAAAACATCACAGATACAGAAACGACAGAACGGCTACATAAAAATAATAATACATTACAGAAACGAAAGTACAGTTACACACACACACACACACACACACACACACACACGCACACACACACACACACACACACACGTACAAGAGATTTGCAATCACCAGACAGTGTTCATAATCAGTGTTCAACCTGTGGCCACATCACCTTGTACACCTGGTGAATGGGAGACATTTACTAATTTATGTTGAAATTTTACCTGACTATATAATTAAACCATGACAGTACCATAGTCTTTATCAATCTACCATAACCCTACCATAATGTTAACCAACCTACCATGGTCTTCGATCAGTAACAGACTACCATTGTGAGCGAGTGATTAATTACACACACACACACACACACACAAAAGGTAAAATATCTCGATCAAAAGCATAGAGGGTGTGTTTTTTCGTCCTCCGTGAGTACAGACGGGGGGAGAGACGGAGGCTTCAGCTGTCTCGTTATCAATAAAGGTGGAAAATTCCCTCATTGAAGATTAGGGAATATAAATCCTTAGCGGAAGGGTCAGCTCGACCATTCATCTCCACCCGTCTTCATCAACCTAGGAAAATGATGTGTGTGTGTGTGTGTGTGTGTGTGTGTGTGTGTGTGTGTGTGTGTGTGTGTTGTGTGTGTGTGTGTGTGTGTGTGTGTGTGTGTGTGTGTGTGTGTGTGTGTGTGTGTGTGTGTGTGTGTGTGTGTGTGTGTGTGTGTGTGTGTGTGTGTGTGTGTGTGTGTGTGTGTGTGTGTGTGTGTGTGTGTGTGTGTGTTGTGTGTGTGTGTGTGTGTGTGTGTGTGTGTGTGTGTGTGTGTGTGTGTGTGTGTGTGTGTGTGTGTGTGTGTGTGTGTGTGTGTGTGTGTGTGTGTGTGTGTGTGTGTGTGTGTGTGTGTGTGTGTGTGTGTGTGTGTGTGTGTGTGTGTGTGTGTGTGTGTGTGTGTGTGTGTGTGTGTGTGTGTGTGTGTGTGTGTGTGGTGTGTGTGTGTCCTCCTTCTCCTTCTCTCTCCTGTTTATCTGTCCTATCTCTCTCCTCCCCTATCTCTCTCTTCCTCTTCCCTTACTCTGGTATCCTCCACTTCCTCCCTCCCTCTTTCACTCTCTCCCTCTCTCTCTATCTCCCCGCTCACTTCTGACCACCGTATCTCACCTTACCTTCTCCCTCCCCTCCTTCCCCCTCCCCTCCCTCCCTCCCTCCCTCCTAGGCTGGGGGTGTCCATAACCTTTGGGAAGAGAAGGGAAGGGAGGGTCGAAAGGTAGGGGCTTCCCACCCCCTACACCCCCCTGGTCAGGTCATAACTCACTGAGGGTCAAGAGCCAGATAAGCCGGTGAGGGCCAGACCTGTGTCGACCACTCCAGGCACTCGTTCTCTCCACACACCTCCCCTCCATCATATCCCTCCTCCCTCCCTCCCTCCCTCCTCCCTTCCTTTATCCTTCTCCCTGATACCTGACGTTTCTTATCCCCCTCCCTCCTCCCTCCCTCCCTTCCTTCCTTCCTTCCTTCCTTCCTTCCTTCCTTCCTTCCTTCCTTCTTCCTTCCTTCTTCCTTCCTTCCTTCCTTCCTTCCTTCCTTCCTTCCTTCCTTCCTTCCTTCCTTCCTTCCTTCCTTCCTTCCTTCCTTCCTCCCTTCTTTATCCTTCTCCTGACCTGTCGTTTTCTTATTCCCCTCCCTCTATCCCTCCCTCTCCTTCCCTCCTTCCCCCTCCTTCCCCCTCCTTCCCCCCTCCTTCCCTCCTCCCTCTCCCTTCCCCCCTCCTTTATATTCCTCTCCCTCTTTCACTATGTTCTCCCTCGTCGAGCTCTTCTCCATCTCCTCTTTTACCCTCTCTGATCCTCTTCCACCCTTCCTTTACCTTTCCCATCCATTCTCTTCCTCTGTATCCTTCCTTCTCGCTCTCACCCTCTCCTTTCTTCCTCCTTTCTCTCTCTCTCTCTCTCTCTCTCTCTCTCTCTCTCTCTCTCTCTCTCTCTCTCTCTCTCTCTCTCTCTCTCTCTCTCTCTCTCTCTCTCTCTCTCTCTCTCTCTCTCTCTCTCTCTCTCTCTCTCTCTCTCTCTCTCTCCCACTGTTTGAACTAATTTCCACCTCTTTCATCCTGATTATCCCTCTCCCTACTCTCCTTCCCCTTCTCTCTCTATCTCTCTCTCTCCCTTGTCTCGTCGTCCTTTTTCTCTCCCTTCTCTTGCTCCCCTTTCTCTTCCTCCTTTTACTGCAATTAGCCTGAGATTTATCACTGTTTTCCCTCCACACCTAACCTTCTCTTCCTCCCCTCCTCCTCCTCCTCCCTTCTCATTCATTAAACCCTTTCCCTCATTATTTCTTCTCTCTCTCTCTCTGTTTTGTTCGTCGCTTCTTCTCCCATCATTACCTGGTATTTATTTGCCTTCTCCCACTTTCTCTTTCCCTTCTCCCTCATTCTCTTTCCCTTCTCCCTCATTCTCTTTCTTTTCTCCCTTATCCACTTTCCAGTCTCATTCTCCTTTTCTCCCATTCTCTTTCACGCTTCCTTTCCTCTCCTCCTTTATTCCTCTCCTTCTTTATTCCTCTCCTTTTTATTCTTCTTCACCCTGCTTCCCTCCTTCCTTTATCACCCTCTTTGTGTATTTCTAAGACGATCCCTCGAGGCGTCTCCCCTAAATTATCAATAATTCCCTCTTCCTTCTCTCCTCCTCCTCTTCCTCCTCCTCCTTGTCACCTCTCTTCTCGAGTCCCTTCCCATATTTCTCTCTTTTAACTTATGTGCTTGTTCCTTGAGGTAGGTGTGTGTGTGTGTGTGTGTGTGTGTGTGTGTGTGTGTGTGTGTGTGTGTGTGTGTGTGTGTGTGTGTGTGTGTGTGTGTGTGTGTGTGTGTGTGTGTGTGTGTGTGTGTGTGTGTGTGTTCCTTCGTGTCAGAAAGTGTCTGTCTCAGTGTACGTGCATGAGAGAGAGAGAGAGAGAGAGAGAGGGAATATAAAACTTTCCTATCTTTAATCGAAATCTTGATAAGGCTAAGATAGATTCACACACACACACACACACACACACACACACACACAACTCAACCAGCGGTGGGCAAAAGGATAAAACTAACTTGCCCATGTTCTACCCCATGTCTTTCCCTATGTCCAGGTCCACTCATATATGCGTTTGGGTCGTGTGTGAATAATATAATATAATAAAATTAAAGGTATGTGTGTGTGTGTGTGTGTGTGTGTGTGTGTGTGTGTGTGTGTGTGTGTGTGTGTGTGTGTGTGTGTGTGTATTAATGGGTGTTGTATGCGTTAATATCGCCTGGATGTTTTATTTATTTTTTAATTTTGAATTCTTGATTTTCCTCCAATAACTGAATCTAAAACTATATGATCGATAATGTTGTTTTACCTAAAATAATAATAATATTATTATTATTATTATTATTATTTTTGTTATTGTATTATTATTATTGTATACTAATTTTATTATGTAAAATTAATGTAAGAAATTCTCTAACTAATTATTTGACATTTCCATCCCTCGTTTGGGTGAGTCGTCTAAATACACAGGTGTGGAGGATGTGTCAGCGTCCTGGTGGGTGAGTGTTGGTGGGTGTTGGTGGGTGATGGGTGGGTGGGTGTAGTAGTTTCCGCAGGTGTAGTATTATTAAAACTTTCTCCCTTGGGTGTAAATAAGACTTTCTCCGTAGCCAAATTTCCTCACGGGTACAAGGTATAAATTTTTCTCCTGGGGGTGTGTCATAGCGTGAAAGTTTCCCGATTTAGAGAAATATTTTTGGCGAGAGACTCATTTGTGCTTTTATTTCCTCTATCTCTTTCTCCTCCACCTCCTCTACCTCATCCTTCTTCCTCTTCCTCTTCCTCTTCCTCCTTCCTCTTCCTCCTTCTCCTCCTCCTCCTCCTCCTAGTTTCTTTCTCTTCCTGCATTCCTTCTTCTTTATCATCCATCTTCATCTTCTTTTTCGTTTTCACTTTTCTCTCTTGCCTCCTCCTCCTCCTCACCCCCATGCTGGTGGAGGAGATGGGTAATTGATGGGAAAAGTGTGTGTTTCCATCTCAGTGGGTTTATGGGCAAGTGCGTGTGTGTGTTTGTGTGTTTGGATGGATGGTTTTGTATGTATGTGTTAGTGTGTATGTTTGGATGGTTATTTGTATGTGTGTGTGTGTGTGTGTTTTGCTGGATGTGTCTGTATGCTTTTGAGATGAGTTTATGTGTGGGGTGTTTGTGTGTGTGTGTGTGTGTGTGTGTGTGTGTGTGTGTGTGTGTGTGTGTGTGTGTGTGTGTGTGTGTGTGTGTGTGTGTGTTTTTAGAATGAATGTGTTTGTGTTTAGGTGTAGGTGGGGTGTAGGTGTGAGTATAGGTGGGGTGTAGGAGAGGTGTAGGTGTAATGGCCTCGGGGGTGTATAATACATCTTCCGAGTCTTACATATTGAGATTCTTATGGACCCCAATGGCTAGTGCTTCTGTAATTCGTATCTCCTAACAGGTGAGAATGACTCTCTCTCTCTCTCTCTCTCTCTCTCTCTCTCTCTCTCTCTCTCTCTCTCTCTCTCACCTGAGTTACGGCATAAGGTGAGAGTAACACTTTCTTAATGGCGTCGAGATTGATTTGTGACTGTACCGTGACTGAAGTTAATAAGGGGTAAAAAAAAATAATCACAGACGGATTTTGAATTATTTTTTTTTAGATTCTCTTTTAAGTTACGTTCGGAATCCATCTTTGTTTCATGGCTTAAGTGAGTCAATTAAATATACACTAACGTCTCTTTCTTTCTCTCTATAAGGGGGTGGGGGGATATCTCAAACATACGAACCTTTGTGAATCGGGAGACTTGACTCACAGATACGAACATAACAAGAGGATAAAAGTGAATGCAATCGTTAAGGACTTAGTTTCGATTCACAAAAGCTCTTACTTAATTTTTTTTTTGTCTTACTTGGACGTGAGGATAGGATAGTGCATTTAGTTAGTGCTTTTAGTGGCGCCGTTTATACTGTAGCTTTTGTGTCGTAATTTAAGGGAAAATTTAAGCCTTAAGGGAAAAATTTTACTTGTGGTTCTTTGAAAATTTTTGGGTGTAGCGTCAAGCCGGGGTGTAGTGCCTTCCTGGGTGAACTGATACTACTCGTGGTATTGTTTCAGGTGATTTTGTAGTTTTGTCCAGGTGGTTTTGTAGTTTTGTCCATGTAGTTTTGTAGTTTTGTCCACGTGGTTTTGTAGTTTTGTCCAGGTGGTGTTATAGTTTTGTCCAGGTTGCCTTATAGTTGTGTCCAGGTGATTTCATAATTTTCTCCTGTGGATCATATGAGCTGCTAAGAAACCCAAATCCCAACCCAACCCAACCCAACCCAACCCAACCCAACCCAACCCAACCCAACCCAACCCAACCCAACTTAACCCAACTTCACCTTTCCTCATCTAACCCAACATAACATAACATAACAATATAACATAACATAACATAACCCACCCCAGTCAAAGCTAAAGTAATCTAATGAAACCTGATCTAGCACAACAGGGTATTTTGGCCAGTAAGAAATACGACCTGGTCACTCAGATTTTGTACACTTGCCGCTTGTTGGGTGAGTTTAGTGTCCAATTGAACCTACTCAGGGGGATCTGGTCTGGGTAGGATTTTCTCAATGGGATCTGGTTTAGGTAGGAGTTTTTCAATGGGATCTGGTCTTTTTAGGATTTTCTCAATGGGATCTGGTGTGGGTAGGATTTTCTCAATGGGATTTGGTCTGTATAGAATTTTCTCAGTGGGATCTGGTGTGGGTAGTTATTCTCAGTGGGATCTGGTTTTTGTATTGGATTTTCTCAATAGGATCTGGTCTTTTTATAAAATTTTCTCAGTGGATTATTACTTCATATCCCCAGAAAAAAACCCACAAAAACAAAATCCTTTAGGGAGGAATCAGTCGTCACAACACCCGTCTAATACACACCCTCGTCTCTAGGTGGCGCGCGCGAAGACCCAACACACAACAATCCCCTAAATTCCAGCATGTTGGACCACCGTCAATGTTTAGTGTCCAAGTGATTACCAAGGGCGGGGTGACACACGGCCTTTGTCAGAGTTCCAATGGTCTTTGCTGCAGCTAATTACTTTGGCCATCCAGACAGACACTCCTCTACCTGGGCGATCGACGACAGTAATTTTGGCCAGGTAAAACTCTTTAAGTCTGGCGTAAGGAGAGTAATGGACTTTCAGAGACCATTGACGCGATGAGATTCAGTGTTTTGTTTTGTCAATATTTGCACAGAAGATTTTGAGACAGTTGTAGATTAGCCCCTAAACCTAACTCCAATCCACTCCTCTCACCACCCCTGCAAGGTAGCGCGTTAGGGTATTTAATCAGTAGGTTTCAATAAGCTCAGCTCAAGTCATGATCCCTTATCCCATGTAAGTGTATGTACCTGCGTAATACCAAGTACAGTACAGTCACATAATTCAAGACGTGAACTAAGACGGATTACACCATTATGTGTCACACACAAAGGACGGATTTTACTGACTGTGTGTGTGTAAAAAGGGTCACTGGTTGCTCTCGTGAGGGTGATTTCAAGATGGACGGCTAGGGAGCGAGGAAGAGGAGGCAGGAGGGGAAAAAGAAAATAGGCCCCATTCCTAAGAGACCCCAACCTCACCAAAATAGACCCCAGTCCTAACAGACCCCAACCTCATCAAAATAGACCCCAGTCCTAACAGACCCCAACCTCACCAAAATAGACCCCAGTCCTAACAGACCCCAACCTCACCAAAATAGACCCCAGTCCTAACAGACCCCAACCTCACCAAAATAGACCCCAGTCCTAACAGACCCCAACTTCATCAAAATAGACCCCAGTCCTAACAGACCCCAACACAACCTCACCATTATTACATTGGTCCACCAGTCCTTCAACACAAATGAGTTTACTGAGCCAGCAAGTTATATCTGAAACTCACTTGAAAAGACATTTAGATAAAAAAACTCATTAATTAACATGGAGTGTCATTTGTTTCATAGTAAATACTTGAAGGAAATGTATATTAGACTGTTATTGATATATTTTTTTCCATAGTGGTTATTTAGATCACCTGAAGAGTAGACATCACATGTGCAGTTTGTCATCTGAAGGTTAACCACCCTGACGCTACCTGGGGATGTTAGGTTAGGTTAGGTTAGGTTGGGTTAGGTTAGGTTAGGTTAGGTTAGGTTAGGTTGGGTTAGGTTAGGTTAGGTTAGGTTAGGTTAGGTTAGGTTAAGTTAGGTTAGGTTAGGTTAGGTTAGGTTAGGTTAGGTTAGGTTGGGTTGGGTTGGGTTGGGTTAGGTTAGGTTAGGTTAGGTTAGGTTAGGTATACAAATCAAACACCAACATATGTAATACCAAGTAAAAGTACCAATCACGGGCCAGGATTATATATACCAGTAAAAAAAATATAGTTATATATATTCGGTATTAAATTATTGTACATATAATTACAAGTAAATTAAAAACATAATCCCACTCAGGCTTATGACGTAATGGAAAAGGTCATTATATTTACAGGACCTCGGCATTATGTTATTGTTCAGGTAATGACAAGTTAATTGGGAATAGTAATCCTCGTCAGGCTTACGACCTAATGGACGGAGTGTAGTTACTCATACGTCATAATAATTGGGGTGTCAACCATACCTGAGTTACCGTTTAGGGATTGGGGTGCCTCAGTCCAGCACACTGCCTGGTCCCAATAGACCCCAACCTAACCTAACCTAACCCAACCTAACCTAACCTAACCTAACCTAACCTAACCTAACCCAACCTAACCTAACCTAACCTAATAGACCCCAACCTAACCTAACCTAACCTAACCTACCCTAACCTACCCTAACAGACCCCAGCTTAACTTAACGTATAACTGCTAATACGATAAAATTCCTCTCGTAAATGTGACGTTGGTAGAACATATATATATATAGCCACGGTAGAGGTGTATGGGGAGGGTGTATTAGCGTTGCTTGGGTGTCGGGGCTTTACCGGGGCAGGCGCTGGGGGGCGTCACTCCCACGTCAGCTTAGTGGAAACCCTCTAGTGGGCGTACAGTCAACACGAGTGCCACCACTACCTCGCCTGCCACCACCACTACACCCTGCCTGCCACTCACCACCACCTCATGCGTGCCACCACCACTCCTCAGCTGCCTGCCACCACTACCACACCTCGCGTGCCACCACCACTCCTCGGCCTGCCACCACTACTTCACCTGCCTGCCACCACTACCACCTGCCTGCCACCACACTAATTCTGCCACCACACCAACCCCTGCCCCTGCCACCACCCATCCCCCTGGGTGTGCCACCCACCCACCCCTGGCCTGCCACCACCACCCCGCCTGCCACCACCACCCCTGCCTGCCACCACCATCTCTGCCCGGCCCCACCACCTCTGCCCACCACCCCGGCCACACCACCACCCCACCCCACACCACCACCCCGGCCTGGCCACACCACCAACCAAGGCTCTGCCACCACCACCCCTGCCTGCCACCACCACCCCACCACACCACCCACTGCCTGCCACCACCAACCTGCGCCCACCACCCTGCCTCACACCACCACCCCACCCGCCACCACCCACCTCGGCCTGGCCATCACCACCTCACCACCTCTGCCCGCCACACTATACCATCTCACCTGCCACCACCACCCTCGGCCTGGCCACCACCACCCGCCCGCCACCACCACCTCACCTGCCACCACCATCTTCGCCTGCCACCACCACCTCGCCTGCCACCACCACCACGCCTGCCACCACCACCACCTCGCGTGCCACCACTACCACCTCTCATTCTTTATATCTTAATTTTATATTCCGTTATTTTGCCACGAATTTCTTAATATAATGGTTACGTGATCGCCAAGTACCCGGTAGCGTAAGTACAAAATAGCATAAGTATCCGATATTACGATGTACCCGATAGCGTAAGTACCAAATAGCATAAGAATCCGATAATACGAAATACCCGATAGCGTAAGTACCCGATATTTCGAAGTACCCGATAAAGTACCCGATAGCGTAAGTAATCAATGTTGCATATTTCCCGATTGAAGACTTAGACATGGAAGATATTGGACAGTTAGAGTACGGTAGTTATTGGACAGTTAGAGTACGGTAGTTATTGGACAGTTAAGAGTACATGTGATAGGTGAAGAGGGATGTTTATACTGGCTCTTGACGATGGTTGTGTTTACTTGTGATGGTTAGGTTAGGTTAGGTTAGGTTAGGTTAGGTTAGGTTAGGTTAGGTTAGGTTGGGTTAAGTAAGCTATGTTAAATTAGATTAGGTTTGTTAAGGATACTCTAAGCTTAGTTATGTTAGGTTAATATACTGTGTTAGAATAGGTTATGGATAGGTTAAACTACACCAAGCTATTTTAGATCATGTTGAGTTAATAGGTTAAGCTAAATCGTATTATGTCAGGTTAGCATAGATTACACCGAGTCAGGTTAGCGTAGATTACACCGAGTCAGGTTAACTTAGGGTGGGATTTGGCCCAGCAGGCATGATAAAGGGTTGGGGGGGGGGGAGACCAAGCAAGTAATAGCTGGCCAGTTGAAATTTTTTATGGCTTGTGCAATTTCCTGGCGAGGGATGGCAGCGTCTCACCCACCACCACCACCGGCGAATTTGTGGAGGCTGTCTAAACCCCCCTTTCCTTTCCCCCTGCCCTGCCCTTCCCCCTCCCCTTCCCTCTCCTTTCATCTCACCTTCCTCCCTCCCCTTCTCTCTTCCCTCCCCTTCATCCTTCTCCCACCCCAATTCCCCTTCCACCCCATGAACCACCTCTATCCACCCCATGAACCACCTCCCCTCCTATCACCCATTCTAAACCACCTTCCTCTACCCCCTTTCCCCTTCTACTTCCCACCACCCCTCTCTCACCCTCCTCCTCACCCCTACATCATCTACCTACACCACCTCTTCCTTTCCCTCTTCCTTGGGTAGATGTCTTTCTCCCTCCCGCCTTCAATGTCGAGAGAGAGAGAGAGAGGTGAAAATGATCAATATCTTGTAGAATAATGACCATAAAATACGAGATAATGACCACCAGACAATAGAAAATGAGTCAAAATTGAGTGAATATGGGGTACTTTTGGGGGGGTGGAGAAGGGGGGCTTGGGCGAGAGAGGATGAGGAGGGGAGAAGGAGGAGCATGAGAGGAGGTGGAGGAGGAGGTGGAAGAGATGGAAATGGATAGAGAAGGAGGAGGAAGAGGGAAGAAGAGGAGGAGGAAGGAGGAGGAGGAGGGAGAAGAAGGAGGGACAGGAGGAAGAGGAGGTGAGGGGGGTGGCAAAAAGTGGTCGTGTGTGTGTCGTCAGTGTAATAACCTCTTAATACTGTGTTTTGGTCATGATGAGGACTGTCAGGGTCATGAGGAGGACTGTCAGGGTCATGAAGAGGACTGTCAGGGTCATGAGGAGGACTGTCAGGGTCATGAGGAGGACTGTCAGGGTCATGAAGAGGACTGTCAGGGTCATGAGGAAGACTGTCAGGGCTGCTTGAAGAGGACTGTCAGGGTCATGAGGAGGACCGTCAGTCATGAGGAGGACTGTCAGGCTGGGTGAGGAGGACTGTCAGGTCATGAGGAAGACTGTCAGGGTCATGAAGAGGACTGTCAGGGTCATGAGGAGGACTGTCAGGGCTGCGAGGAGGACTGTCAGGTCATGAAGAGGACTGTCAGGGCTGAGGAGGACTGTCAGGGTCATGAGGAGGACTGTCAGGGTCATGAAGAGGACTGTCAGGTCATGAGGAGGACTGTCAGGGTCATGAAGAGGACTGTCAGGGTCATGAGGAGGACTGGGGCCTGTGGGTCATGAGGAGGACTGTCAGGGTCACGAAGAGACCGTTGTAATGCGGAGGAGGACTGTCAGGGTCATGGGGAGGACTGTCAGGGTCATGAAGAGGACTGTTGTGGGCTGCGGGGGGAGGACTGTCAGGGTCATGAGGAGGACTGTCAGGGTCATGGGGAGGACTGTCAGGGTCATGAGGAGGACTGTCAGGGTCATGAGGAGGACTGTCAGGGTCATGAGGAGGACTGTCAGGGTCATGAAGAGGACATTTTTAGCACCTGTCACCGACCTGTGTTGTGATTGGTTGTAATTTTTGCTATTGTGGTTGTCATTGTTGTGATAGTTGAGTTATTAGTGTTGTAGTTATTGTTGTTCTTGTAAATGTTTATGGTTAGTTATTGTTGTAGTTGTAATGATTGTTGTTGATCTTGTGTTTGTTACTTAGTTGTTATTGCTGTAGTTGTATTGATTGTTGTTGATCTTATGTTGTTACTTGTTGTTGTTATTGTTACAGTTGTTGATCTTTTGTTTGTTGTTATGTAGTTGTTGTTGTAGTTATTGTTACTGTTGTTAATCTTGTATTTGTAGTTACTTGGCTGCTTCTGTTGTTGTTTTTTTTGAAGCCACCAACAACAACAACAACAAGAACAACAACAAAACACAAAAGCTTCACCACCTCAAATGCAATCAGTAAATGTCAAATGCTTTTAGCCTTGATTACTTTTACAGAAACATTTGAATCACCTCTCGTAGTTTTCAGCAACATCAAACATTTTAGATGCAGACTCTACCTGGGATATACTGTACCTGGTCGACACTCAGGTTAATTAACAACAGGTGAGGATTTTTACTAGTACCTTGACCGGCTAGGTGGACTAAAGAGATATATTTTTTATTTATATCTTGATGGTGCCTAGTGGTTGTTTGTGGTTGTTAGTGGTGTGTTGTGGTTGTTAGTGGTGTGTTGTGGTTGTTAGTGGTGTGTTGTGGTTGTTAGTGGTTGTTTGTGGTTGTTAGTGGTATGTTGTGGTTGTTAGTGGTGTGTTGTGGTTGTTAGTGGTTGTTTGTGGTTGTTAGTGGTGTGTTGTGGTTGTTAGTGGTGTGTTGTGGTTGTTAGCGGTGTGTTGTGGTTGTTAGTGGTGTGTTGTGGTTGTTAGTGGTTGTTTGTGGTGTGTTGTGGTTGTTAGTGGTGTGTTGTGGTTGTTAGTGGTGTGTTGTGGTTGTTAGTGGTTGTTTGTGGTTGTTAGTGGTATGTTGTGGTTGTTAGTGGTGTGTTGTGGTTGTTAGCGGTGTGTTGTGGTTGTTAGCGGTGTCTTGTGGTTGTTAGTGGTGTGTTGTGGTTGTTAGCGGTGTCTTGTTCTTGGTGAATTCTCTCAGCGGCGAGGCTCTATAACACGGCTGGCGAGGCTCTATAACACGGCTGGCGAGGCTCTATAACACGGCTGGCGAGGCTCTATAACACAACTACCAAGGCTCTATAACATGCAGCTGACGTAAACACAGTGACAGACAATTTTGTTGGTGGCTGTCAGTGTGTCATAACTCAATTACCCTGAAACACAAGTCCAAATCACCGCCGCTATGCTGGAATATCAAATTGGCGACAACTAATATAATTACGATGAAGTTTGCCGAATGAAAAAAAAAAAATACATATTATAGTGAATTTTATGTTTGTTGGGGATATAAAATTTGTGGGTCTGTATTTTTTTTGGAAGTTATGGAAAAGATTTTTGTGATAAATTATTTAGATTTTTTTCATTTATTTATTGTATTTTTTATTTATTTTTTGGTAATTACGGGATTTTTTTGTGGTTTGTGTATAGTGAAGATGAAATTGGTGAGATGAAATGTCTTAAGTTTTTTTTTGGATGGGGGGGGTTTGGTTAGGTTAGGTTAGGTTAGGTTAGGTTAGGTTAGGTTGGTAATGAGGTTATACATTGATTGTGTATTAGGAAAATTCACTGTCGTGTATTGCGTTATTATCTCAACGCGTGGCATACACACACACACACACACACGCACGCATGCACAAATTAGTGTAGATATGTGTATATATCGTACTCAAGGGGTTAAATCATAGTAGTCTTGAAAGTTATCGTACTCAAGGGGTTAAATCATCGTACTCAAGAAATAGTCATCTATTCAAAGGATTAAATCATCGTTTCATGATATAAAGTCATCGTACTCGAGAGATTAAGTCATCGTACTCAAGAGATCAGTTAAGGAAAGAAATGTGATAATTAAAAGAAATGAAGAAGAGGAAGAGAAAGTGTGGTAAATCCAGTTAGTGTAAAGATTAATCCCACCGTATCTAAGACTAACCCAAAAGTGGATTACAACTTGAAAAAGAAACTTGGTAGGATTTTTTCCGCTTTTTTATTTTGCTGGTGATGGGATTTTGTACAGCAGGAGAGTCAGTTGGAACTTCCGCCCCCAGATGGAGTTTTATTCTGTGGGGATTTTCTTTAATGGGATTTTCACCGTTGGGATTCTCTCTCTGGTGGGATTTTCTTTAGCGTGGGTCACATTGCCTGGGTTACATTGCCTGGGTCACATTGCCTGGGTCACATTCAGCATTGCCAGCAGATTGGGGAACGACCTTATTTTACTGACTGGTAATGAAGACTAAATGGCTGGAGATCTTCACAGTGTGGCGTCCGTCCTGCCATCACTCTCCTGGTGGCGTTGGGAAGGGTCTCTCTCTCTCTCTCTCTCTCAAACTGATCTTAAGAAATTCGTATGTTGATTTTTTCCTCCCGACTAGTGATGTGAGAACGCCTTTAACTGTTTCATTTCAGCTTCGGCACAAAAATGGCGTTCAGTGTGAAGTTGGAATCTACTGTAAACTGCTTGTGTTCTTTTTGTAATCCCGGGTGTGAGAATGCGAAGGTGCAGAGCAAGACTTGGTTATTGGCGGAGTTAATGTATACTTCCTCCCGTCTTTATTGCCTGACACGTGGTTGGCAGCGTAATGAACAAGATATCGTACTGGTCATTGAACTGTTTTTTATTGGCTACGTGCAGCTATTATGATGACACGACATAGACTCATTGATGTAATGAAATTCTTTGTTGATTATGCTGATGGTTATAATTTATAGCGCCATCTATAAACAGCTGCCTTAGTGCAGGGTTAATCATACACCTGGCAGCGGATAAAAGCCCCCCTGAGTGGCGTAAGTAAGTCAGTAACTCACAGAAGGTGTTCATTGGACCGCGTTAGTTGACAAGCACAAACAAAAATTAAAGCAGGAATTTTTTGGGGGAAGAATGTGGAGCAAGACTAAGGTGATTCACCCGACTGTGTCCTGAGTTTAACCCCCGTTTACCAGAATGTGTAAATAATTCAGTAATTGTTGTCATTTAGAAGCGAAAGTTATAAAAAAACACATCGTAAATTTTTAACTTGTGCCAGGATTATATTCCACCAAAGGCCTCTGCATTTTTTACGGCCTCACAAAATTGTTTAGCGCGACATAATCATAAACAACGCTGTAATTGTGACAGTGTACAATGTTGACACAGGGAGCCGCTGCCTCCGTCTGTGCTGTGTGAATCTAACTTAGTCGTAGAATGTTGCTCCGTGTTTACCTCTTTGACTTACTCACGGAAAGTTGTTTACCTCAGAGTCTTGGGTGTGCAACTCTGAGAGGTAAACAAGGACAACTCTCAGTGTGTGTTTCTCATGAGGAGGAAAACCTTCCATGGGATATACACATAGTGGTTTGTTTATTGTTTATTTCTAAGTCACCCAGACACACACACACCACCTCGAGAGTTCCAGCGAGCACACGGGAGGAAATGGTTGAGTGAACGTGACTGACATTTTTGACTGAGACTGTCGACGGTAGGATCTTGTAACTGAGAATACTTCTTCTAACCCCCACCTCACCCCCGCCCTACTTCACCCCCACCTACCCCACTCCCCCACTTTACACCACCCCACCACTTCACCCCACCACCCCTCCTCGACATAACCTGTTTTAATTCTAATTTTAAACTTTCTTGTCTCGCAGGTAAGCACTGTTGGCCTTGAGGTTGTCCGCCCGTCCTGCATGGTGACCATCCCCAGCTGCTGTAGTGATGAGTACCATGATCTATCTCAGTTGGAATTTGAGTGAGTGAGAGGGCCTTGAGTGAGTGAGTGAGTGAGTGAGTGAATGGGACAGATTGAGCAAGTGGGACAGACAGATTAAGCGATTGGGACAGAGTGAGTGAGTGAGTGAAGGTGGGAGGTGGGGGCCCCAAAGAGTCGAGTGAGAAGGAGTGAGCGAGGGAAGGAATTAACTGTATCCGTGATGAGGTTAAGTCAATTTACATTATAATTGTCCAGCGGGTCCGTAGAGGCCTCGAACCCTGGAGTAAAATGAAACGACATATATATATATTTTTTTTTGCGTCTGAGGAACCCGAAGGAAGAGACAGTGAAGAGAATATGTTAAATAAAGAGAGTACCCAAGCCTTAACAAGAGTCAATTTTGAGAGAGAGAGAGAAGGAGGAGTGAGAGAGTGGGGCGTTTTGCTTACAGGTGAGAATGTTGATCTGTAAACATTCAGTAAATATCTATGTGGTCACTTGTTTATTTGTTTTGTTGTTGTTTCATTTTTTGTTTCTTTTTATTTCCATTGTTTTTTGGTTGCTAATGTTTTGTAATGTAGAGTGAGGAGGAGTGGTGGGTGGAGGAGTTGAGTGAGTGAATGTGAGGTGTAAGTGAGAGGAAGAGGAGGGGAAGGAGGAGGAGGAGGAACGAACCAGGTCCACCTGTGAGGGTCAGCAAGCGGAGGTGAGGCTGTGGACGGGGACACAGAGAACATCTCCTAATTGTCACCTGCGGCGCTTGCTCCCCTCCTCCTCCCACCTCACCCTCCCTCCTCCACCCACCTCTCCCTCCTCCTCCACCTCCTCCCACCTCCCTCCTCCACCTTCCCCTCCCTCCACCTCTCCCTCCTCCTCCCACCTCCCTCCTCCTCCACCTTCACCCTCCTCCTCCACCTTCACCTCTCCCTCCTCCTCCACCTTCACCTCTCCCTCCTCCTCCCAACTTCACCTCTCCCTCCTCCTCCTCCTTCACCTCTCCCTCCTCCTCCACCTTCACCTCTCCCTCCTCCTCCAACCCCTCTCCCCTCCTCCCCTTCACCTCTCCCCCCTCCTCCACCTTCACCTCTCCCTCCTCCTCCCCCTTCCCCTCTCCTCCTCCTCCACTTCACCTCTCCCTCCTCCTCCCAACTTCACCTCTCCCCCCTCCTCCACCTTCACCTCTCCCCCTCCTCCACCTTCACCTCCCTCCTCCTCCACCTCTCCCTCCTCCTCCAACTTCACTTCTCCCTCCTCCTCCAACTTCACCTCTCCCTCCTTCTCCTCTTGGGTCCTCTTGGTATTTGACAACAAAAGGGGACGTGTGTGTGTGTGTGTGTGTGTGTTTATATCTGTGCGTGTCTGTATGTTTCTCAGTCACGTTGAGGCAGATGAAGCGACAACCTGAGTACGTTTTAGGACCTCATATATTTGTTCTTCGGTAAAACATTGATATAAACAGTAAACAAAACACATCTATTGTCACGACGTTCATTATTGTCATTATTGAAATTTGTTTTACATGGTCGGAAACTTTACAAACCAGACGTTGTTCAGTAACATTGACTTATTAATGAACGTGGTTGAACCCTTTGGTGAGATACAGGTACTGGGCAGGTTAATGAGTACGTATGGAACTAGTCATTATTGAACTGAGTGTGTAGTGTTAACAGGTACGAGGTGTATACAGTACAGTTAGTATAGATTTCATTGTGGTTAATAACTCAAGTGTTTTAATTCAGTTTTATGTTGGGTTATGTTGTAGTTGTGTTGGTAGCAAGTTCTCTTTATTGTTTTAATGTAAAAGTCTCTCTCTCTCTCTCTCTCTCTCTCTCTTTTTCTTTCTTGAGAGAGAGAGAGAGAGAGAGAGAGAGGCAGGCTAATAATTAAGGTGGGTGGAACGTCGCTGAAGACACTTAGATGGGTACCTGGCGTCGATTCTCCTCCTCCTCCTTCTTGCTCCTCTTCTTCCTTTCCCTCGTCCTCCCTCCTCTTTTTCCTCTTCCCTTCCCTTCCCTCCCGCCTCTTCCTCCTCCCGCCTTTCCTTCCTCTTCTTCCTCCTCCTCTTCTCTTCCTCCTTTTCCTCGATAAACCAACAAAAAACAACACGACAAACACAATAAAAACAAAAGAGAAATACAACATGAAAATTACAAAAGCGACACAACACAACGACAATCACAACACCCGCGACAACACAGCTACAAAAACAACACCTCACAACAAAACCATCTCGACATACACAACAAATACAACTCAACAATAACAACAACAACACAACGACCACAACAATAACAACTCGACATACACAACAAATACAACTCAACAATAACAACAACAACACAACGACACAAATAACAACTCGAATACAACAATACAACTCAACAATAACAACAACAACACAACGACCACAACAATAACAACTCGACATACACAACAAATACAACTCAACAATAACAACAACAACACAACGACCACAACAATAACAACTCGACATACACATACAACTCAACAATAACAACAACAACACAACGACCACAACAATAACAACTCGACATACACAACAAATACAACTCAACAATAACAACAACAACACAACGACCACAACAATAACAACTCGACATACAACAAATACAACTCAACAATAACAACAACAACACAACGACCACAACAATAACAACTCGACATACACAACAAATACAACTCAACAATAACAACAACAACACAACGACCACAACAATAACAACTCGACATACACAACAAATACAACTCAACAATACAACAACAACACAACGACCACAACAATAACAACACTCACAAATCAACTCAACAATAACAACAACAACACAACGACCACAACAATAACAACTCGACATACACAACAAATACAACTCAACAATAACAACAACAACACAACGACCACAACAATAACAACTCGACATACACAACAAATACAACTCAACAATAACAACAACAACAACACGACCACAACAATAACAACTCGACATACACAACAAATACAACTCAACAATAACAACAACAACACAACGACCACAAGCAATAACAACTCGACATACACAACAAATACAACTCAACAATAACAACAACAACACAACGACCACAACAATAACAACTCGACACATCACAACAAATACCAACTCAACAATAACAACAACAACACAACGACCACAACAATAACAACTCGACATACACAACAAATACAACTCACAATAACAACAACAACACAACGACCCAACAATAACAACTCGACATACACAACAAATACAACTCAACAATAACAACAACAACACAACGACCACAACAATAACAACTCGACATACACAACAAATACAACTCAGCAATAACAACAACAACACAACGACCACAACAACAACTCGACATACACAACAAATACAACTCACAATAACAACAACAACACAACGACCACAACAATAACAACTCGACATACACAACAAATACAACTCAACAATAACAACAACAACACAACGACCACAACAATAACAACTCGACATACTATAAATACAACTCACAACAATAACAACAACAACACAACGACCACAACAATAACAACTCGACATACACAACAAATACAACTCAACAATAACAACAACAACACAACGACCACAACAATAACAACTCGACATACACAACAAATACAACTCAACAATAACAACAACAACACAACGACCACAACAATAACAACTCGACATACACAACAAATACAACTCCACAACAATAACAACAACAACACAACGACCACAACAATAACAACTCGACATACACAACAAATACAACTCAACAATAACAACAACAACACAACGACCAACAATAACAACTCGACATACACAACAAATACAACTCAACAATAACAACAACAAAACACAACGACCACAACAATAACAACTCGACATACACAACAATACAACTCCACAATAACAACAACAACACAACGACCACAACAATAACAACTCGACATACACAACAAATACAACTCAACAATAACAACAACAACACAACGACCACAACAATAACAACTCGACATACACAACAAACAACTCCCACCATAACAACAACAACACAACGACCACAACAATAACAACTCGACATACACAACAAATACAACTCAACAATAACAACAACAACACAACGACCACAACAATAACAACTCGACATACACAACAAATACAACTCCACAATAACAACAACAACACAACGACCACAACAATAACAACTCGACATACACAACAAATACAACTCAACAATAACAACAACAACACAACGATCACAACAATAACAACTCGACATACTCAACAAATACAACTCCACAACAATAACACGACGACATACACAACACGCTGTCCCAAACTCGTGCGAAAACTCACCATTCCGAGAGAGGAAGGAAGAGGTCTAAGTCCCTATTAATTCATTCGTATATGATTAACTCAGTAGCGCGACCCATCACGTTGCTGTATACTGACTGAGCGTTGAGTTAAAGCATCGCAGGGGATTAAATAGAGTTAGTGGCTGGGTTACGTGTCTGTCTGTCTCTCTAACCTGGTGTGTGTGTGTGTTGGGGGCAGCAGGGGGGCTCTGTCTGTCTGTCTGTGTGTGTCTGTCTCTGTCTGACTGTCTGTTTCTGTCTGTCTGTCTGTCTGTCTGTCTGTCTGTTCGGTAGAGAGGACCAACTCTTATTGAATAATTCAGTGACCGTCCACAAGGGGTTCGTTAATTTCTCTGGCTATTTGTTAGGGTACGCGTCCGTCTCTCTTAACCTGGCGTGTGTGTGTTGAGGGAGCGAGGGGGGGGGCTCTGTCTGTGTCTCTGTTTTTATCTGTGTCTCTCTTAACCTGGTGTGTGTGTGTGGGTCTCTCTCTCTCTCTCTCTCTCTCTCTCTCTCTCTCTCTCCTCTTTTTCTCTCTCTCTCTCTCTTCTCTCTCTCTCTCTCTCTCTCTCTCTCTCTCTCTCTCTCTCTCTCTCTCTCAACCCGGTGTGTGTGTTGAGAGGTCTGTCTATTTGGTTTGGTTAGGTTAGGTTCAAGCTCCCCATTTTCTATGCCTCGATCCTCCCTCTCCCTCCCTCTCCCTCCTCCCTCCCTCCCCTCCCCCTCCCTTCTCTCCATCAATCTCATAGTCACGGTCGACGTCACAGATGCCCGGGAAACTTAGTGCGGTTTGTGTTGGAGATGCTCTGAGAGGGAGGAGAGAGAGATGAGGAGTGTGGGAAGGAGAGAAAGGTATGTAGATAGGGAGATGTAGGAGGGAGGGAAGAGGGATAAATGTAGGAAGGGAGGATAGAGACGTGGGATGGGGAGGAGGGAGGGAAGAAAGGCGTGTGATGAGAGGGAGAGAGGAGGAAGGGGCGTGTGATGAGAGGAGAGAGGAGGAGAAGGAGGAGAATGTTGAGTGGAAAGAGAGAGAGAGGGAGGAAGAGGAAGAATTAAGGAAGATGGATGGATAGGCAGAATGGGGAAGGGGTTGGAGGGTGAGGGAAAAGATGGATGGAAGAGAGAAGGGAGGCAGGAGCAGGAATTTAGTGGAAGGGAAAGATTTTTGGTTTAACAGCTTCAGTCCGAGATTGAGGTGCAATATTTCTTTGAGTATGACGAGTTAACCCATGAGTATGATGACTTAACCCCATGGGTACGATGACTTAACCCCATTGGTACGATGACTTAACCCTTTGAGTATGAGAACTTGACCCCAAGAGTACGATGACTTAACCCCATGAGTTCGTTGAGTTAACCCCTTGCGTACGATGAGTTAACCCTTTGCGTACGAGGACTTAACCATTTCAGTATACCTTTACCCCTTGAGTACCATAACTTCACCCCTTGAGTACCATAACTTCACCCCTTGAGGACGATAACTTCACCCCTTGAGGACGATAACTTCACCCCTTGAGGACGATAACTTCACCCATTAAGTAAGAGGATTTAACTCCATGAATATCACCCCTTGAATAGTATGTGTGACCTCCATTGACCCTGAGCCATGCGGACGAGGTCACAGCGAACTGTTTACTTGACCTGAGGAGAGACCCAACTGTCGACCCAGAGTGAAGCTATTTATAGAGTGGCCTCCAGGTACGACCAGACACACGGTCCCACAGGTGAAAAATGTCCTACAACCTCCGACTCCTGAATAACCATTATATAATATACTGGGAGCACACACACACGCACGCACACACGCACACACACACACACACACACACACACACACGTCCATAAATGGCTTACATGTGGTAGTTATCTTTGATGTGGTAAAATGGGTAATATAATATACAATATATATGTCTACTTTCTGTTCATTGTTTGTACAGGTATAATAATGGCTGCCTGATGCCTAGTAACTATCATGTGCTATTGAGGTAAGAAAAAAGAAAAGTTACAGGATTATTAGAAACAGTTGAATTGGGCTTTATAAATTGAATTGTTACTTTGATGTGAGTGAAACAGATTAATAGAGATCTAATGTATTTCAGTTTGTGTTAATAATAGATCGTGTATTACCTGATAATTAAATGCTCTATTGCTACCTGTAGAGGGGTGGGGTTAGGTTAGGTTAGGGTCTTTCATTATTAGGCGAGCTGGGTTACCTAATTTTCAGGTGATCGTAATTGAAATTTCACCTGTGATGATAAGGAAGTTGATCTTGTTATTGTTATTTTTTTATTTATTTATGTTTATGTTTAGCCGATGGTGAACGGTGGGGGACGTGGTAATGGTGTACTTGTTTTGTGATGGTGAAGGTGGGGACGTGGTAATGGTGTACTTGTTTTAGCCGATGGTGAACGGTGGGGGACGTGGTAATGGTGTGCTTGTTGTGATGGTGAACGGTGGGGACGTGGTAATGGTGTACTTGTTTTAGCTGATGGTGAACGGTGGGGGACGTGGTAATGGTGTACTTGTTTTAGCCGATGGTGAACGGTGGGGACGTGGTAATGGTGTACTTGTTTTAGCTGATGGTGAACGGTGGGGGACGTGGTAATGGTGTACTTGTTTGCTGATGGTGAACGGTGGGGACGTGGTAATGGTGTACTTGTTTTAGCTGATGGTGAACGGTGGGGACGTGGTAATGGTGTACTTGTTTTAGCTGATGGTGAACGGTGGGGGACAATGGTGTACTTGTTTAGCTGATGGTGAACGGTGGGGACGTGGTAATGGTGTACTTGTTTGTGATGGTGAACGTGGGGAGTTGTGGTGTACTGTTTTAGCTGATGGTGAACGGTGGGGACGTGGTAATGGTGTACTTGTTTTGTCCGTTTTTTTTGGCACGTTCACAAGATCATTTTCGACTGTCTCTGTTTTTATGCGTTCGTTCGTCAGTCCGTATTCTTTGTGCCGTGTGTTCATTCGTTCCTTCCGTCCGTGTTTCTTGTCCATCCGTCCGTCCGTGCATCTTGTAGACAGGATAAATAAACATATAGGAATTTTAATGCGCTCTGTTAGGCAGGTAGGCAACACAGGATCTCACAGGAGCTCCGTAATATACCATTTTCTTTGACTACATAAAGTGTGCAAATATTGATACGTGACTCTCTCTCTCTCTCTCTCTCTCTCTCTCTCTCTCTCTCTCTCTCTCTCTCTCTCAAACAAAAATTATATTAACAAAACAAAATAAATTCACCATATACAAACAGACAGACAGACAGGTGGATAAAAAAATAGATACATATTTAAATTATATCAACACCAAATATAAAAAAATAAATGAAATGAAATCCCAAAATCAAAATATCATACCAGTCATCGATACGTACAATTTGTTTATTTTTTATATCTATATATATATATTTTTTTTTTCATAGATAGATAAATAAATATATATATGGTGGTTTCAAATGGAAATGTCTAGCTAAATGAACTACGGTCGTGGGTGAACTATAGGGGGTGGGGGGGTGGGAGGTAAACGGCGTGCTAGTCATTACCCACAATTCCTCTCATCTCTCAATTTCCATCATCAATTCTGTAATCGTAAATTTCAATCAGTGTCCTCTCTCTCTCTCTCTCTCTCTCTCTCTCTCTCTCTCTCTCTCTCGTGTTTTTTTCTGTTTATCTTCCTCGTTTTGTTATTCATGCGAAGGTTATTGGATTTTCCCGAAATTCTCCCGGGGTGGAGGAGGGAGGGAGGGAGGGTAGGAAGGTGGGAGGTAGGAAGAGGAAGAGGGAGGAAGGAGGAGGAAGAGGGAGGAAGGGCTGGTAGGTGGAGAAGGAGAAGGAGGGAGGGAAGGGAGAGAGGGCAGGTACATTAGGTGGGTGAGGGAGGGAGGGTAAGAAGAGGAAGGGAGGGAGAGAGGGAGGACAGGTAGGTTGGGGGCGGAGGAGGAGGAGGAGGAGGCCGGGAGTAATAAGCTGGCAGGTAAATGGCCGCCGAGCCGCTGTTGAAAAAAGAATTATGCACAAATAAAAAATCTGGCTGGGAACAACAACACGACCCGGAGGACTTTTATTGTCGCGTTTTAATTACATTTTGCGTTTTATATCATGTTTATTGTCCTTGTTGCAATTACTGGATTTTTTGTTGTTGTTGTTATTGAGTTTTCATACAGGTGAGGTGTTTGTGTATTCTTTTTAAGTGTGTGTGTGTGTGTGTGTGTGTGTGTGTGTGTGTGTGTGTGTGTGTGTGTGTGTGTGTGTGTGTGTGTGTGTGTGTATATTATTATTATTATTGTGTTGTGTGTGTGTTATTATTGTATTGTTTATTTGTATCTGTTTATGAAGGATAAATTAGGTTAGCCCCTCTCTCTCCCCAATCGCCTCCCAGGAACCCTCACATGTCACCCCTCCCCCAGAGCCTCACCTGTACCTTAACTAAACTTTCGTAAATATTTAAGTTAGATTTTCAGGTGGTTTCTCTTATCGTCCTTGGAGATTCACTAGATTGCTCTCTCTCTCTCTCTCTCTCTCTCTCTCTCTCTCTCTCTCTCTCTCTCTCTCTCTTTCCCTCCTCTCTCTCTCTCTCTCTCTCTCTCTCTCTCTCCGACTACTTCTCGACTACTTCTGTTTTTATCTTAATTTTCCTTTAATTTTTTTTTTTTTGCAGGTGACTTTATTATTTTTGTTGTTGTTGTTGTTGTTGACTTGCGATTATTGTTTTTTGTTTGTTGTTTTATTGGTGTCATTTTGTCTGTTATTTTTATTTGTTAATAATATTTTTGTTTGTGTTTTTTCTGGTGGTTATTATTTGTTTATTGTGTTATATTTGTTTCCATCTATCTGGTTTTAGCGACATGGCTTAGCGAACACAGTTATTTAGTCAACATGGCGAATCTGAATTAGCCAGCGCGGTTTAGCGAACATATACGAACAGACCAGGTTAGAGTACAGCTATTAGAGAAGAGTTGGCAGCGAGCACAAGTGATGGCGAGAAGAGATGATGTGAGCATACAAGCAGTTCATAATTCCCAGAAGAAGAGGATCGCCACTGACGGCTCTGAAGAAGGAGAGGAGGAAGGAGAGGAGACGGGAGGAGGAGAGAAGGGGGAGGGAGGCGGTAGTCGCCTACGGTGAAGTTAACAAAGGTGAATAATTTAGCAGGTGAGGGCGGGTTGTACTGTGTTTACCTGTGATCAGCTGACCATGACAACCCCTCCTCTCTCTCTCTCTCTCTCTCTCTCTCTCTCTCTCTCTCTCTCTCTCTCTCTCTCTCTCGTGTTGGAAGCTATATTGTTCTCTGCGCCATATTACATTGTATTATTGTACTCCCAGGGGGGTTGAGTGGAGGGGGTTGGGTTAGGGTAAGGCACACTGTAATAGGTTTTGTACGTCAAATTTGAGACAGACAGACAGACAGACATAGACAGACATAGAACTGACCTGTGTGCGTATGTGGTTTTACTCTTACTATGCCTCACCTCCTTCGTGCCAGGGGACAGTCACGCCCCGCCAGCTCTCACATGTACACCAGTAGTTACGACACACCAACGCCACAAGTCTTGCCACCCGATGCTCACATAAGGTATACAAACTCTTCCTTCCTCCCCGTAACTTAAGAATTGGGTCATGTCCATCTCCGTTGTTTCTCTTGAGTTACGATATAAAAATTGGATTCTCAAAGGCTCGGATTATATATAATTTTTTTTTTAATTTTTTGACTCTAGATGTAAGATATGAATCCCTTAACTTATTTTACTAGTTAAATATGGAGTCTCAGAGATTTGTATGTTAAAATGGTCTTCAGTAACTAGATAATATACAAGAATGTCTCCAATTCATTCACTATGACTCACTACGTAAATGAATAATCAGCCAATAAATAATTTCATGTAGGTTATTCATCGTATGACTCATAACCAGTGTCGTTATTGTATTTCCCTGCATAATGTAAGGTTAAAGAAATATATACTGGGCGAGGGTCAAAGAATTCTGGTCTTTGTCATGGAATAGAAATGCCGTCGTGAACTAGCTCTACGTGACGAGAGAGAGAGAGAGAGAGAGAGAGAGAGAGAGTCTTAGAGAGGGTCTTTTCCTTTTCTTCAGGTGTTCTCTCGTCAGTGTGTTTTGTATTCGAGCGCCGTTCACAGCCACAAGACGCTAGCCGCTTCCCGCTCCACCAAGCAACTTACAGAAGACTTTTTAATTTAATTTGTCTATTGGGAAATAACTGGAGGTCCTTTCTTGGTAGCTAGATTTATGTCCCCAGCCCAGCCCAGCCCAGCCCAGCCCAGCCCAGCCCAGCCTAGCCCAGCCTAGCCCAGCCCAGCCCAGCCCAGTTAGCGTTTGGGTGTGTAATCATCAGGTGAAATAAGGTGGTGGGGGGGTGACTAATGTTCAGGTGATAGGTATCTCGGTTGTCGGGAATACCTGGAGCTTGGTGGTTTATTAAGGGAGTTTAACTAAGGTTTGGGGAATAGATTGTAAAGTTGCGCCTCTTCTATCAGGTTTAGTTACACGTTGAAGAAAGTTTATAATGTGGTGGAATTGACAGACAGACAGACAGACAGACAGGCACAGACAGACAGGCACAGTCAGACAGGCAGACAGACAGGCAGGCAGGTAGGCAGGTAGATAGATAGATAGATAGGTAGATAGATATAATAATCAGTACAATGAAGTGGTTAATTATTATTCATAGATCGACAAAGTAGATAAATAGACAGGTAGAAAAATAGACAGGTAGATAGATAGACAGGTAGATAGATAGACAGGTAGATAAATAGATGAACGTTGTCCCTATTCACTCTCGTAATACACTTGGGTTACCCTTAATGGCTAGATACGGATAGATAATGACATAGATGGATTATATAACTATTCTTGTCTTCTATACACCTGTAATATCGACGCAAAGATAACAAATGGACAGAGGTTGTGTAATGGTTGGCTGTCGATCCCGTTGAATTAGTTGTTTTGGTGGCGATCTGTTTCCTGTTGTTCTGCGCTGTTAATCATCATCATCATCATCATCATCATCATCATCATTATCGACCTAAGCCTTGTGTAGTTCAGAGGGCTAATTGTATGCCTTAATGGTAGTGAGTATTGACCGAGGTCTTGTAATTATACCCCGAGGTCCACCAGGTGTGTTGGAGGTTACCTGTGTGGGGGATTAAGGGAGGTGGGATGGGGTTGGGGTGGTGATGGGGTGGTGTTGGGGTGGTGGGATGGGTTGGGGTGGATGAGGTTGGGTGGGGGGTGGGGTGGTGGGGTTGCTGGGGTAGGGATGGGGTTAGGTGGTGTGGGATGAGGTTGGGGTGGTTATGGGGTAGTTGGGGTGGTGGGATGAGGTTGGGGTGGTGGGGTTGGGTTGGGATGGGGTGGAGTTGGGGTGTATTGGGTGGAGTTAAAGGTACAAGTGATGTAAATTGTCCCAAATGGTTTATAAAATACGTAGACGTAGCAAGGAGTGATTTACCTGGTCTACCTGTCCAATCAAGATGAAGGTATAGTTATCGTGCCTTTCAATTTGTTATCAGTTTAAAAGAAAAAGTTGGAAACACAAATCCTGTCTGTCATTTGGTTCATAAACACAGACGTCGAAAGGTGAGTGACCAGGGAAGATGTACAGTGGCCCCCAGGTGAGGTACTACTGGTGTGGCTAATTTAGGGGACTGGTTGATAGAGCTGTTTTCTTGTAATTGTTTTTGATAGTATTTGTGTATTTGTATTAATACTAGAAAGATCAATGTTCAACGTAAATAATACATATTTTGGTGTCTGTAATATGATGTTACAAAAAGTGAAGACTTTGACGAAAGAAACAACGAAAGAGATGAAATTTGGGCCCAAAAATCATCCCTCAAAAACTGTTTTCCGACGCTTATGTCGCAACACAGTATTTTGAGAGATGAGAAATTTTTAGTCCACAATTCATATCCTTCAAACAAATATTTTTCGGGCGCACTTCCCGTATAGCCGCGGCTAGAGGGATGATTTTTTTTATTATTAGGAATTTTTTAATTTTTGATGGAAAAAATTTGATTTTTTTTTAAATAAAACATTATTTTTTATTCCTTCCCCTCAAAACACCGTGTACTGGGAAATGCGCCAGGAAAAACAATCGTTTGAGTGATATGAAATTTGGTAAAAAAAAAGTAATCCCTTAAAAAAACTTTTCCGAACCCATATCCCGGAAAACTGTGTTTTGAGGGATGTGAATTTTTTGGCCCCAAATTCCTATACCTCTCGTAACTGATTCACAAAATGGGACACACCCATTCAGCTCGTATTTCTAACTTAGTGCACACACACACACACCCAAACACACACACACACACACACACACACACACACACACACACACACACACACACACACACACACACACGCAGGTAAAATAAAAAAAAAGGGAGAGGCTTGTATACCTGTCTAGTGTATATCAACCTGGCTCTGATACACGACAACAAGGGCCACGTGTATGACCCCCTTCTGTGTTGACTTGGGAAATGTTTCATCGTGGGATGTGTGAGTGAGCAGTACGGCGGTGACTGTAGTTCTCGTCCCGTCATGCAAAAAGGAGTGGAAACAAAAATAGATACCAATGCACCTTTTTTTCCCAGGTGTATTGCGACTCTGGGTTGATGGGAGTTTTTTTTTTGGTGTGGGGGTGGGGTTTACGGGTGAATTTGATACATAGGGAACCATGTTGCTTTGAGTCTTTAGGCTGTAGATGAGTCTGTGAGGGTGTAGATGAGTCTGTGAGGGTGTAGATGAGTCAGTGAGGGTGTAGAGGAGTCTGTGAGGGTGTAGGTGAGTCTGTGAGGGTGTAGATGAGTCTGTGAGGGTGTAGGCGCGCCATTGGGGTGTAAGTGTGTCGATGTTCTGATGTGTGCCTTTATAGGCTACTGCTGAAAAGGAGAAAATCAAAGAAAGAGAGAGAGTCAGACGGATAGAGATAGAACAGAGAGAAAAGAGAGAGACATAGAGAGTGACCAGAGGAAGGTTTCTGGACCCCGGCGAAGCGGAGATGGATGAAGGAGGTGGGACTGGCTGGCTCAAAGGTGGAGGAGTGCATGTTTGATGGCGGTGGATTATCGGGCCAACTTGTGGAGATGGTATGTTAATGGGCGATCTGAGGAGGAGGTGGGGCGCCTTTGAGGGACTAACTCGGCCCTAACTTTGCCACAAGTTGGTCGGTTACGCCTCGCTCGCTGTGAGACGGCCTGGGGGAGGGAACCTGCCAGGGGACAAACATGATCGCCGCTACTACACACCTCCGGCGACACAGTTACTGCTGCTGCCTCGGGTCTGTTGTGACGCGTCATTAACTGTGCTTCTGCTCACACGGGAACCCAACCCACGTCCCGGAGTTTGTTGTGTTATTTGTGTTTACCCACCAGCAGTGTAGGTGAGGGACGTGTGACGTCTGACGTGAAACTAGGATAATGACACATATACAGTATATATATATATATATATATATATATATATATATATATATATATATATATATATATATATATATATATATATATATATATATATATATATATATATATATATATATATATACACCTCTGATAATTCTTGGCTACTTGAATTTGCCCAATGTCCGTTTTCCTTGACCTGACTGAAAGTTTCGCTAAAAGGAAATGTTTTCAAGCGTGGCTTAACGCAGCCAATATCCAGTTCTTAACCTCTTTTGTTTCCACTGGCAATACTCAAGTCTCATGGGGTATAATCCTTTTTCGGCAACAGTGAACCTCATTCAGTATAGTGTTCACGTTTCCTCTACAAATGCGACTTGTAATATTTGTTTTCTTACTGATATTCTATTACTAAATAAATGTGATTATTTCTTGTCCTGCTGGTATAATGACCGACTCGATAGTTCACTTAAAGATCGTTCAACTCAGTACCTGGCCAGAGCGGAGGATTGGGTTCCTCCAGGTCACATAAACCCACACTATCGGCTGGTCCTGCCGATGGTGGAAGCAACCATTTGTTGGAATGGCATAAACAGCATCCTGCCAGGGTGTGCTGTAACCCGTTAGCTGTTGAAGGCCTGGACACACGCAGCTTTTGACAATCGTCCATCTACGGTTTTCCCACACCTCTGTGCAACTTCCTCACGCCCCTCTACAGTTTACATCTCCTCTGTACGGCTTTTCCACACCGCTGTATTTTTTTCCGTACTCCCTGTACAACTCCCCACGCTCCTGTACAGTTTCCTCACGCCCTCTGCAATACCTATACTATGTACAAACATGTGAAAGAATAATAGAGGGGAAAAATATAAAAAAAAAAAAACCCTCCACCAACACGAGTCGATACCAACTCTGTAAATCTCGATCCAACGCTGTTATCGGAACGCGCCGGGGAGAAAAAAAATCCAACTCATATCCTGGCGAAATAAAACAAAAAAGTCAGCATTTTACGTTTGCTGAATTAGCTTGTTTGTTTATCACTTCAATAAAGCACAAACTAATGCTGATCATCCTGGTTTATTGCCGCTCAATGATGTGTTACGGAGAGCTGCAACAGTCAAAAGGAAATTCTGGGGGCTGGACGGGACCAAATATTCATTACTTTACAGGAATTTGATGTTATTTGGCAGTGGGGGGAAATGAGGTGAGGTAAGGGGAGATGAGGAGAGGTAAGGGTAGATGAAGAGAGGTGAGGTATGGGTATGAGAGGTGAGGTAAGGGATGAGGAGAGGAGGTAAGGAGATGAGGAGGGTAAAGGGAGATAAAGAGAGGTGAGGTAAGGGGAGATGAAGAGAGGTAAAGAAAGGGGAGATAAAGAGAGGTGAGGTAAGGGGAGATGAAGAGAGATGAGGTAAGGGGAGATGAGGAATGGGGAAGGTAGGAGAAATGGGGAGAGGTGAGGTGAGGGGAGATGAAAGGAGGGGAGGTGAGGTGAGGAGGAGAGGTAAACAAACCCCTCCCCCATTCCCTCGTGTAAACAAACTCCCACCCCTTACTCCCTCATATAAACAACCCCTTCCCCTCACTCCCTCATGTAAACAACTCTCTCCCCTCACTCCCTCATGTAAACAAGTCCCTAAAATATAGAACAGCCGTACATCAGGACATAAAGTACAGGTACAATAATTCCCACCTGGTGACTGTATCATAAACCTGGTGCTTTAGTGAGTTACAGAATTTACACCTGACACTAGTAACTGTTTTAGCCACCAGGTGTGTTCAGTAATTTACACCTGACACTAGTAACCGTTTTAGCCACCAGGTGTGTTCAGTAATTTACACCTGACACTAGTAACTGTTTTAGCCACCAGGTGTTCAGTAATTTACACCTGACACTAGTAACCGTTTTAGCCACCAGGTGTGTTCAGTAATTTACACCTTCTGACAATTGGGGTAACTGGCTTCAGCCAATTTACACCTGACACTAGTAACTGTTTTAGCCACCAGGTGTGTTCAGTAATTTACACCTGACACTAGTAACTGTTTTAGCCACCAGGTGTGTTCAGTAATTTACACCTGACACTAGTAACTGTTTTAGCCACCAGGTGTGTTCAGTAATTTACACCTGACACTAGTACCTGTTTTAGCCACCAGGTGTGTTCAGTAATTTTCACTAGGTGGCAGTAGCGTAATGTGATACCTTAATTGATTCAGGAGTTGATTCAGTATGCTGGTTAGGGTAGGTGGTTAAAGGCTTATTAAAGGTGAGCTTTAACCAGGACCGACCGACCGACCGACCGACCGATCGACCGACTGCCTAGAACCCCAACCATCAGACTCTACGACACTTGTTCTGATTGTCTTCTCGCTTGGCCCTTCTTTTCATGTATTCTGTATGGCAAGCAAGAACACACACACACACACACACACACACACACACACACACACATAGATCAAACGTTTTACCGAGACCCTTTTTTTTCGTTTTTTTTTTCGTCAGCTGATCTGTTGTTGACACTGGCGACGCTGACTTGACACAACTCCGCCGCCTGGAGCCGAACAACGTCTTCTATCCCCCGCTTACATACATACATACATACATACATACATACATACATACATACATACATCGCGTCAGGTCTTTGTGGCTACAGGGACAACTTCCCACCGGATACAATAACTCTTCCGGACAATATCTCTTCCGGACAGAATCCCACTACACAAAATCTCGTTGGACAATATCCCAATGGAAAGAAAATCCCCCTGGACAAAACCCTAACGTATGAATCGTGATGAATAACTCCCAGTGGACAAAATAATGCGTTGAGGGAGAAGGATTATTAGGGAGGGGAAAGGAAAGGGAGAGAGGGAGGATAGGAGAGAGGGAAGGAGGGTGAAAGGGAGGGTAGATGGGTAAGGGGAGAAAAATAGGGAGGGGTGTTGAAAAAAAAGAGGGAAGGGGTGAGAAAAAAAGGGATGGAGGGAGGGAAATAAGAGAGGGAGGGGGAGGGAGGGATGGATGAAGGAGAGGGGTAGGGGATTAAACATAAAATCCCCAATTGTCGAAGCTCTATCGATATTCTAGGTACTTTGGAAATATTTGTGCATAATGTTATAATGGGGAGGGGGGGGTAGGGGAGGTGAGGGTGAGGAGGAGGGTTAGGGAGGAAGAGGGGTTATGGGGAGGGTTAGGGGGAGGGGGCAGCTTGTATTACCTTTTTATTATCCCTTAATTGGGCATTCATTTTAATTAGTGTCCGATTTTTGCACTAGTGTATAATGTCCAGGGGAATCTGTTTTTTTTTTTAAGTAGTCAAAACACTGAGGTCCGGGGGGTCAATACACCCTTACTGCGCTTGCCCCTTCAAAAAAAATAAAAAAATCCACGCGTTTCTGGGCCTGGGTAGGTTATGATTGGTGGCCCTCTCCGCTATATGTGACGTCAGCTACAGTCAACAAGGGTGCCCGTGGAATCACTACATCCAGAGTGTAAGAAAAATCTACGAAGTTTGTGACCCAGGGCTTGTGCTGATTGGTTGGTGGTCGTTGCTGGCTGTGATGTCAGCCAGTATCCATCCCGCTGATTGGTTAAGTTCAGTCTAGGTCATATTGTCAAAGGGCAACTAGCAGGACCAATCGATGCTAGTGGGCATTACCCTCTTACGCGTGGATTTTGCGAAGGTCCTTGGTGCTGGAAATCCCCCAGCGTGGGATAGCACTATACTGCCACCCGACACGACCAAATTTTAGGATTAGGGGAAAAGGTCATGAGTGATGGCCCTCTTACACTTCCGACATCTTTTTGCTGGCCGAGGAAACTGCTCCTGGGAGAGGGAGTGGGGAGGGAGGGAGGGAGGGAGGGAGGCTGTATTATGATGGAGTGGGGCTTTGACGTGAGGGAGCTACGTAGGGTGATGAGGGAGGTAGGAAGAGAGGGAGTGAAGGGTGGAGAGAGGGATGGGGGTAAGTAGGAAGGGAAGGAAGTAGGTAGAGAAGGAGGGATGGGGGGGGGGCAGGTAGAGAGGGAGAGAAAGAGAGGGATACTGATATTATATGGAGTAAGGTTTTTGACATGTGGAAAGGTGTGGTGTAACTTGTAGGGACGGGAGGAAGGGCGGGAGGGAAGGAGGGAGTCAGGGATGGAAGGAGGGAGGGACCGTCTTATGATGGAGTGGGGTTTTGACGCAAGGGAAAGTGCCCTGTAACGTGAGGTGATGGAGGGAGGAAGATTATGTAGGTAGACAGGGAAACAGGTAGGGAAAGGGAGAGGAGGAGGAGGAGAAGGAAGACAGGGAGGAAGGTAACCAGACAAACAGGGGTTGAGGAAGGTCTGGAGGAAGACAATGCCGTATTATAATGGAGAGAGAGAGAGAGAGAGAGAGAGAGAGAGAGAGAGAGAGAGAGAGAGAGAGAGAGAGAGAGAGAGAGAGAGAGAGAGAGAGAGAGAGAGAGAGAGAGAGAGAGAGAGAGAGAGAGAGAGAGAGAGAGAGAGAGACCCTCATTTTCAGCCAAGTGTCAACATCATGGTAGACAACATAACAAACGTAGTTATGGTAGAGGTCGTATGGGTGGAAGGGAAATGGTTCCTACACATTCAAGTCTCCTCATAAATTTACCCTGGATGGTGTTTGTGCACTTTTTCTGTACTTCTGTCTCTACCTGTACTTGTATCTGTAACCTCTTCTGTATTTGTGTCTATATATGTATCTGAACTATTTCGTCTGTACCTGCTCCTGTACCAACAACTGTACAGTACCTCTGCTACATGGGCCAGGGGGAGAGAGAAGACCCTCAGTGAAGTTCTAATGGTGAGGGAATTTATGGAGAGGTTTGCTTGTTATACCTTTACTTGTACCTGTACCTTTGCTTGTACCTCTTATCTGTACCTTTACTTGTATCTGTACCTTTAGCTGTATCTGTGTGTTGTGAGGATGAGGGAAGGCACTCTGGGAGGTCATGATGGTGAGTGAATTTGTGTAAGGCGCGGGAGGTCGTCCATCATCTTGGCCTCCTTCTGTGACGTCTTCTGCCCGACCTCAACAATAAGTTTCTGGCGATTGTGGTGGAATTGAATTTTGAATGATATTTTGGCCAGGACAGCAGCTAGTTTATTGTGTACTCCATACTCATCCTGTGAGCGGTAATGCAAAAAGGATTACAGAGTAGAGGCCACAAAGGGTGTTTTATCAGACTCCAGTGATGGGATTGAGTATTACAGAATATTTCCAGGGCATTGTTTGTTTGGTTCGGTACATAAAATTTTCATTAGGTACTAGATACAAGGTGTGGATACAGGTTTAGTATATCAGTTATCTAACCAACAGAGATAAAGTGTTGTACCATTGCATACACAGTGTGCGTGGGTCTGTTCCTCAAAGGTTCTGTTTTTCTACAGTTTAAGACGTAGTGTTGGAGTGTGTGGTCATAGGTCTGGCCGCTCACTTTATATTTAGATTTGTTCATATCTGTCTGAGGAACATACTGCCAGAGGTACTTATATCCTAACATTAGTCTAACGTTACAACATCTTGTGATCGTGTTACTTGCTCCATATACATGTTTTACTTGATACATCTCATCATGATAAACAGTGGTTGACTAGTGCCTGTTTACACTTGTCTACTTCAAATTCTCAACAAGTTATTTCCTGATTACAGTGTTGAATACAATGAAGGATTGTTAAACAGAACCTAAAAACTGTGATCAGGATTGTGGTGGAGGGGGTGATGGAGGTGGGGAGGGAAGTCATGGGGGAGGGGAAAGGGGGGGGGGGTTGTTAAGTTCCGCAACAGGAGAAAATTTCAACACTTGGTTAACTTTTTGAAGAAGTGAGAGAGTTTGAAAATTCTTGTTGGCCTCGAGTTGACTGGTTGCACACATCTCCTCCCTAACCAGCCAGTTACCTCATGTTGTGTCGGTCAATCATTTTGTCGGTCAGACCAGCCATCCAGTCAGTCAGTGGAACAATGAGTAACGGCACCAATTAACTATCAAGAACCCAGTTGTCAAGTCACTTAAGTCATTCAGTCATTCCTACTAGCCAGCCTCTCAAGACATCCCAAACCAACCAGACATCAAACCACCTGAACCCCTCAACCAATCAGGCATCCAAGTGGTTGTGGAAGGTGAAGGAGTTAAGTTTACCTGGTTGTCTGATTATCATGGGTTTCTCGGGGGAGGGGGGGGGGAGGTTAGGTTAGGTTAGGTTACCTGTGTGTGGCTTTACCTGTATGCTACCGTCACCTTAACTCTATACTTGTTTATTAGTTTCTTAAAGCTAATTTATTCGTGATTTTGTTGAGGCCTCACCTGTATGGTGTCATTACTGTACCTGTACTTAATAAAGCTGTACTGATACTGATAGATTTTTCTTTAAGAGGTCATGCCATTACCACCTCTTCCTCCTTCCTCTTCCTCCTCCTATTCGTCCTCGTCCTCCTCCTCCTCCTCCTCTTCTTCCCTCAGCATGATGGTGAGGGAGGGAGTGTTGGAGTGTCTCTCTCTCTGGCAGCCCAAACCTCTTGCTTCCTCCTCTCCTTACCTTCCCCATCCTCCTCCCTTTTAAATCATTCTCTCCTTCTCCTTCCCTCCCTTCCTCTCTTTCCTTCCTCTTCACATTCTCCATCCTTCCTCCCCTTCCCTTATCTTCCACCTCTCCTCGAGTCCTCCCCACCCTCTCCTCCTCCTCCAGTCTTCAGTCCTCCTCATCCACCCCCTCCTCTATTAATTCCACTATCCCCCTCCTCCTCCTCCTGACCCACCATCCCACCTCTCCCTCCTCCAGTTCTCTTTCGCCCTCTCCTCCTCCCTCCTTGCCTCCTCCTCCCCTTTAAGAATTTATTTTCTGTTATTTTTTAGAAGGGTCTGAAACAGGTGGCTGGTTCTGGGGTGTGAATCATCGTTTTTTCGCCAGCTACGGCAATCAGAGGTTATATTTCATAGTAGTTGTGGTTGTTTGTGTCAGTAGGTTGTGGTTGTTTGTGTTGGTAATTATTGTGGTTGTTTTGTTAGTACTGTGGTTGCTTGTGTTAGTAATTGTGGTTGTTTGTGTTGGTAATTGTGGTTGTTTGTGTTGGTAATTGTGGTTGCTTGTGTTAGTAATTGTGGTTGTTTGTGTTGGTAATTGTGGTTGTTTGTGTTAGTAATTGTGGTTGTTTGTGTTGATAATTGTGGTTGTTTGTGTTGGTAATTGTGGTTGTTTGTGTTAGTAATTGTGGTTGTTTGTGTCAGTAATTGTGGTTGTTTGTGTTAGTAATTGTGGTTGTTTGTGTCAATAATTGTGGTTGTTTGTGCCAGTAGTTGTGGTTGTTTGTGTTGGTAATTGTGGTTGTTTTTGTTAGTAATTGTGGTTGTTTGTGTTGTTTATGTTAGTAATGATGTTTTTTGGGGGGTTAGTAGTTGTGGTTGAATGATAATAGTAATTATGGTTGTTTGGTTAGTAATTATAGTTTCTTATGTTAGTAGTTGTAGTTGTTTATTAGGTAGTTGTGGATGGGGAGGAATAGATATGGAGGGGGTGACAGGTGTGGAGAGCAGTGACAGGTGTGGAGAACAGTGACAGGTGTGGAGAGCAGTGACAAGTGTGGTTAGCAGTGACAGGTGTGGAGAACAATGACAGGTGTGGAGAGCAGTGACAAGTGTGGTTAGCAGTGACAGGTGTGGAGAACAGTGACAGGTGTGGGAAACAGTGACAGGTGTGGGAGAACAGTGACAGGTGTGGAGAGCAATGACAGATGTGGAGGGGTAGGAGGCATTATCAGCAGGCCCAGATAGCGCGATAATAAGCCTGGGGAAGGAAGTAATGGTCCGAGGGGTGAAGGTGGTGATGGATAGTCTGGCTTGAGGGAGCGACTAGCCTGGCAGTGATGTATTCCTCGGGCTAGTAATGTTGGGGGAGGCGGGGGATGAGGCGTGACGGGGAGGTGATGAGGGTGATGGGGGAGGGAAAGGGGAGGTGGGGGATGAGGGTACAGGGGAGGGAAAGGGAGGCGGGGATGAGGGCAGGGGGAGGGAAAGGAGGCGGGGATGAGGCTGGTGAGGAGGGAAGGAGGGGATGAGGTTGGTGGAGGAGGGAGGGAAGGGGTTGGTGGAGAGGGATGAGGATGGTGGGGGGAGGATGAGGTTGACATGCATCTGGTTGGGACTTTTTATCTCGCCGTCTCGCCATGACAGTCACGGGAACCGCCCAGCAGGTCCAGGGGTTGAACACGGGCCAGTAGACTGATCCGCTGACGTGTGCTAATGCTAACTTCTCTGGTGCTGAGACGGGAGAGACGAAACCAAGGAGGGGCTGAGAGTAGATCAAGAGAGGGCTGATAGAGGGCCATGGTAAGGTTGAGAGAGGGCCGACAGAGGACTGACACAGGACCGAAAGGGGGCCTAGAGAATGCTGGGCGAGGGCCGGCCGAGAGTGTGCTGGAAGAGGGTCGACCGAGAGTGTGCTGGAAGAGGGTCGACCGAGAGAGGGCTGGGAGAGGACCGGCTGAAGGTGTGCTGGGAGGGGAGGTCCTGGCTGAGATAAACAAACAAGGTTACCAGTGAGCTACAGAGCGGAACAACATAGTCTCCAGGTCCCCGACTCTCAAGGACAAGATACCGTTGAGTCTGAATACGATTTTGACCGCATTTTGACTCGTTTTCTCCTCGTTGTAGGTTAAGAGAACACACATAGAGTTAGTGTAGAGTCCTGGTGTAATTTTGTTGCCACCCACACACCCAAACACACACCCACACCTAGACACACATCCACCCACCCACCAAACCCACACACCCACCCACCCCCATGCCCACACACACAACCCCATGCCCACACACACCCACCCACACCCAAACATCCGACGCCTTCCTAGTACTCTAGTCTTACTCACCCGAGGCAGACAAACTTATCCTCCTCTCACTCTTTAAAGAATTTAATCTCGTATACTTAAAAATTCAGTGCTGTGTGTAACCTGTTCCCCGAGGGTCCTAGCACACGGCTCCTCGCTCCATTGAGTTTTGTCTTGTTATAAAGGCTGTGTTTCTCCCCTCTCCCCTCTCCCCTCTCTCTTCTCTCTCTCCTCTAACCCCTCCCACCGCTCAGCTCCTTGGTTTCAGATTATTATTATTATTATTATTATTATTATTATTATTATTATTATTATTATTATTATTATTATTATTATTATTATTATTATTATTATTATTTGACCCCCCTACACTTAATCCCCCACACTGTTCCTTTATTACCCCCCACACACACGCACTCAGGTCAGTTCGGTTCCTTCAGTAGGCAGGCAGGGCGGGTCATTTCATGCCGTCCAGTGGCTGTTGAAGGGTGGACAATTTCCTGGTGGTGTCCGCGCGTGTCCAGAACCACCCAGCCGCCTCCTCCCTGCCACCCACACTCCTCCCTGCCACCCATGTGACCCCATTGACCTTTTCATTACCAGTTGTATTAATTTCTTGTCTTATTATTCCTTCTCTTCCTTCAACATTTTTCTTCTCTTACTCAGAATTGTTCTTCTTTCCTAAGCATTTTCCCTCTTTACCTCATTTTTTCCTCATCATTTTCTCCCTAAGGTCAGCATTTTTCCTCTCCTACTCAGCATATTTTCCTTTTTATTCAGCATTTCCCTCTTTTCTCAGCATTTTTTCCACTTCCCTTATTTTTTCCTTCTTACTCCGCAAATCCTTCTTTCCTTCAACCCCTTTCTTTGGTATTTCCCTATTTCCTCAACTTTTTTCCTCTCCCTTTAGCATTTTATCCCTATTTCCTCGTCATTTTCCCTCTCTTGTCAACATTTTCCTCTTTCATAGGCAGTTTCATTTGATCTGTTGTTCATTTTGTTATTCAATAATTTTTCCACAGTTTTCAATTTTTTTTTCTGGTGATTTTCGAAGTGCATAATTTATTTCAGGTCATTTGGCAGAGTTCAGAATTGCACTTTTGTTTTGTTCATTTGGCGTCTCTCTCTCTCTCTCTCTTCAGGTAACACACACACACACACACACACACACACACACACACATACACACACACACACTCCTACTCTCAAACTTAGCTTTACTTGCCTTAAAAGTTTCTCCAAGGTAGGATGCTCAAGGGAGGAGGAGGAGGAGGAGGAGGAGGGGTAGGAGGTGAGAGGTGGAAGGGAAGGCTGACTTTGAGAGAAAGAGAGGAAGAGGAAGGAAAGGAGAAGTAAAGAGAGGATACAATGGAGGAGAGGGAAAGATGAAAAATAGGGGGGGGGGATTAAGAAGGGAAGGAGGTAGGAGAAGGAATAAAATAGGTTAGGGAGGAAAAGGTCAATGAAGGTGGAGCGAAAGGGGGAGGAGGAGGAGGAGGAGGAGTTAGGAAGAGGAAAATGGGGAAGACCAAGAGAGAGGTAGGAGGGAGGGAAGAGTCCAGGCAGAGTTATATAAACACCTATAAACACAACCTTTCACTATATAAACATTACTTGAAAATATAAACATCACGTGAACACTATATGGCTATAATTTGAATGATATATAAACATTTTTACTCAATATTAACATTATTTAAACACTATATAAACATTTTAACACAATATGAACATTTGAACACTATATAGACATAATTTAACACTATATAAACATCCTATAAGCACTATATAAACATTCGAACACTATATACCTCATTTAACACTATATAAACATCCTATAAGCACTATATAAACACATTACCTAAACTAAACCAACACCGTGAAGAAAAAAAACCGATCACTTTTAAAACCCCGATGATAAACCAGCCGATAAACTCGCCTTGTTTTTCCACCCAGTGCCCAGACTCATCACATTGCCACACTCGAGCGGGCGACAAGTTCTCAAGTGGCTGACTGGAGTAGCAACTCAAACCCAGAGTTCGAGGACGAGAGTTCGAAGAGGAGTTTTTTCTTTTTCTTTTTTAAATCCCGCCGTTTTTTTGTTTTTTTTCTTTTTTACTTTCTACCGCGATGATTGTGAGTGACGTGGTGGTAGTGGTGGTGTGGTGTTGATGGTGGTAGTGGTGGTAGTGGTGGTGTGGTGTTGATGGTGGTAGTGGTGTTGATGGTGGTAGTGGAAGTGGTGATGGTGGCCAATGGCATTCATGGTGGAATATTAGGTTAACTTAAAATGAATTCAGGTCAAGTTAGATTACCTTTAAGTTAGGTTAGATTAAAGATGGGGTTAAGTCATAGCAGATTTAAGTTATGGATTCAGGTTAGGTTAGGTTAGGTTAGGTTAGGGTGAGTTAGGTTAGGGTGAGTTAGATAAATAGTGAGACATTTAGATACGGTAATAATCATCCCAATAACTCATTCAACCATTGAGTGAGTTGCTTCACCACTCAACCCGGATCATTAACTCCTCATTACCGGCCACGTTTACACACACACACACACACACACACACACTCACTCACTCACACTCACACACACACACACTCACTCACTCAAGTTTCCTACCTACATGACTCGAGTAGTAGTGGCCAGGGAAGATAAACCCTTAGGTAGGTATGATAGAAGGGTGAAGGTTCTATTCACTATAATAACACCTTATGGTTAATCAGTGGAATGTTATGACGTCATTGTGTGTATGTTGATGAATGTTATGACGTCATTGTATGTATGCTGATGAATGTTATGACGTCATTCTTCAGTCCCTGGGTGATGGGGACTCGAGCAGAAAATAAAGTTCCGATATTGGTCTATTAACAACTTGGAGCGAGAGACAAAATTAGGCTGGTAGTTATCGGTATTTTAACTTTATCACCGTAACGTCCCGATATTGTAATGTTAAACTAGTTCTTCAGGTAGACGGGAACGTTATGATATCGGAATATTAACGAATCGGGGGAATACTTAACCTAACGTAACCTAACCTGACTTACACTAACCTGACTTAAACTAACCTGACCTTACCTAACCTTTCTTTAACCTAAGGTGGTGGTGTTGTGGTGGTGGTTATTGTGGTGGTAATTGGCGTGCTGCTCTGATGACCACTGCCTGTTGCTCACCAGGTTGGTTGACTGGACTGGGTGGTTGATGAACTGCCCCTCGCTAACTAGCTTGCTCTTAGCTGGGTGGCTTGATGGCTGGGTGGCTAAGAGGGGGGCTGTGGGGGGGAGACGGGGTGGCGAGGGCTGGGGCGGCAGTAATCTGGAGCTGTCAGTAGCTATTACACCGGGCCGTGAGTTGGCTGCCGCCCCGCTACTGCCACCCACCCACCCACCCCTGCCTTCCAGATTCTGAAAGTCTCACTATGGTTCAGTCCCTCTCCCCCTCTCCCCGTCCCCCTCCTCCTCTCCCCCTCTCCCCCTCCCCCTCTCTCTTCCCCCTTCCTCCCTCTCCCCCAGATTCTCCAAAGGTTTGTACAATGCATTTTTTATCTCACTTATCCAGGGGTCTGCCAGAGGATCTAATTGGCTTATGTAAACTACGACGTACACTTGAGAGGCTACACACACACACACACACACACACACACACACACACACACACACACGGGGTTTTATTTTCGTGTGTTTTGGAGTTACAATTCTGCTTCGATAATCAATGTTATACGTGAACTTAATTTCCAGGGTGGTGAGCTTATCAGTCGTGAGATCAAGGGTCCCCGATACATGATCACCGGACCTTTGTGGTGGTGAGGGGCGAGGGAATGGGAATGGTAGGATAGGTGAGGGGGGGGGATGGTGAGTAAGGGGAAAGGGTGTGAGAAGATGATAGGTGAGGGAAGAATGTGAGGGGACGTGGAGGGTAAGGAGGGGGAGGGGAGAAATGGAGGGTATGGGATGGAGGTTGGAAGAAGGAAGGGAGATGTTATTTTGGTCATTGATTTTTAGACTAGGAGGTTAGCAAGGTCAGATCAAGTTAGCCAAGGTCAGGTCAGGTTAGAAGGTCAGAGTGAGTTACCCAAAGAATCGGTGGGCATTGGTGGTCAGTAGGCAGGGTCAGGGTCAGGGAAAATGTGGCAGGCAGGGAGGGGGGTGGGTTATTGAGATGGGATAGGTGACGTAGTTAAGTTAAGGCTGGCAGGGGTGGTCGGGAGGCTAGGATTGGCAGGGGTGACAAGGCAGTGTTAGAATAGGGGAGACAAGGTAGGGTTAGAGCAGGGGAGACAAGGCAGGGTGAGAGCAGGGGAGACAAGGCAGGGTTAGAGCAGGGGAGACAAGGTAGGGTTAGAACAGGGGAGACAAGGCAGGGTTAGAGCAGGGGAGACAAGGTAGGGTTAGAACAGGGGAGACAAGGCAGGGTTAGAGCAGGGGAGACAAGGCAGGGTGAGAGCAGGGGAAGCAACAGAACTGCACGTGAGGGGTCAGGATATGTTCATTACTGAGGGAGGTAGCTTGTGATCTGCCGGGGCCCTGTGTTGCTTCTGTCGTGTCCTGCGCCCTCTCACTGTCCCGCGCCTCCACGCCCTCCCTCACCACGCCTCAGTCCAACCCACACCACGCCTCCATCCAACCCACACTAAGCCTCCGTCCAACCCACACCACGCCTCCGTCCAACCCACTACGTCCACCCACACCACACCTCCATGCCCTCCCTCACCACACCCGTGCTTGTACCCCCTACCCAATACCCATCTCTCACTATCACCACACACACGTTCACGCCCGCACGCCCACACGTCATTACTTACACTTATTAACCCCAATTCTACATTTTAGACCGTGTAAATATATATTTCTCTCCACCGTAACACACCACCGTAACACACCACCGTAACACACCACCGTAACACTCCACCGTAACACTCCACCTTTACCCTGCCTTACTTATCGGCTCACTTTATCACACTTATAAGTACTTAGAAGTCTTTTAAGCCACTTAAGTTACTTTTATTTTTAACAGTGATGGAGAGAAGTGTCTGCCTGTCTGTCTGTCTGTCTGTCTGTCTGTCTGTCAGTCTCTTTTTGTATTTTGGTGTATAATTTATTTTTGTTTGTCTGTATTTGTTTGTCTTTGTGAGTTTCTGTCCTTGAACACACACACACACACACACACACACACACACACACACACACACACACACACAGTCTCAGGTAACGTTGAGTGTGAGCAGCCTGTCACCTACTTCTCTTGTCCTTGTCTGATAGAAAGGTGTCAGTTAGCGACGCTTTACTGTCTTCGTCTGTCTATCTGTCTGTCTGTCTGTCTGTCTGTGTATCTTTCTGCTGACTGTGTGTGTGTGTGTATCAACCTGTTTGTCTTGTCTGTCTGCCTGTCAGTCTGTTTGTATATCATGTGTCTGTGTCTTTTTGTATATTGTCTGTCTGTCTGTCTGTCTGTCTGTCTGTCTGTCTGTCTGTGAGAGTATTCATAGACGCACATTTACCTGTTTAATATATTGCCAGGGACACGTGGAACTTGTTTTGTTAGGTTAGGTTAATATGTTCAGAAAACTCATTCACTCACGGTTGTCCATCCTCGTCTCCCAGTGAGAGAACTCTCTGGGCCACAAATCCAGTTAGAGAGAAACTAATTAACCTGCGAGCCTTTTGAGAACTTGGAGTCTAGGGGTATTAGGGACTGCAGTGATTGATCAAGTTTAATATTCCTTGATTGATCAATTCTATTATTCCGTGATTGATAATTGGATGAGCCGATTGTAATGACATGCAGAAACCCTGAAAAAAAAAAGATTATTATTTCTCCGAGAGATTGATTTGTTATTTCCTCAAAGAAATCAGTTTTCATCTCAGCGCTGGACTGCTTCTGCTGTCGCCCGTCAAGGAAGGTTTTGTGAGGAACCGACCGACTCATCCCCAGTTATCGGAATTTCTCGTCCGTTTTATCCGGATTGTGGTGGAGATTGGGATTTTGGTGATGGTGGTGGTGGAGATTGGTAGTGGTGGTGGATGCTTGGGACTGTGATTGTGGTGGTGGAGGAAGCTGGGGACTATTATGGTTGGTAATGGTGGAGGCCGGGGACTGGTGTGTGGGGGGGGGGGGGGGGGGGGGGGGGGGGGGGGGGGGGTAGATCGTCCTTACAGTGATCAAAGTAAACAAGATTTATTTACTAAGTCAACACTGGCTTTACATGGAGCCGGATGTGACTTGTTGACGGAGGAGTTACCGTCACAATAGCCCAGGAAGCGAGAGGGCCGGACCAGCCAGCCTCTCCTGACTCTTACAGTGACTTGTAATCACCTTCCTCGGGGCGTCACAGCTGATAAGGGGTATTAATTACTATCCTCCCCTCTCTTTTCCCCTCGTCCGGGTTAACCCCTTTCCTTCCCCTCTTCCCTCGTCTAACTCCCATTTTTCCTTCGTCTAACTTACCCCCTTCCCCTTTCCTCCCGTCTAACTTACCCCCTCCTTCTCCTTTTCCATCGTTCAAGTTACCCCTCCCTTTCCCATTTCGAATTCTCAAAGGTTCTTAACGTTGGATTTTCCCTTTAATTAACTAGACCGGAATAAGAGAACGCAGTTATGGTGAAGTCTCAATGCGATCTCGGCGGCATTTTTTCCCGCCTTCTTAAGTGGGCCATTTGGATGCATTCTCACACAATATTCAAGTCTCGGGTAATAGATTCACGTACGAACCTTTTAAGAATCCGTCTTTACCGTAGAGTCAGTGAGGCAGTTAGAATCGTTTTCTCGTATCTACTTTAAAGGGTAAATTCGGACCACCTGACGATTTGACGCACCAGCTTATTATTCACCTTAAGACCTGAAGATTAAACCCTCGAGCGCTAACCTAACCCCCTCAGGTAGAGTTATAGGGTGATTAATTTTTAGGTTAAGTATATCTCAAGGATGAAGGTACACACACACACCAAAAAAATATCTTCACGGAGAGGTTTCGATAATTTTCACAATGAACACTGTGACTCCTGTTATCTCGGTAGGGTTGTCAAAATCCTTCGTCCGTTGTGTCATATTATCTCGCATAAAATCGTAAGGATAGTTTTCAGGAGCGTGTGTACTTTACGTAATCATCATGGTCGACTTAATAAAGGCGGTCCGGTGCTTTAGGAGGTCATATTAAACACATATTAAACGCCAAGGCTTTAGTGGCTCCAGAGACAGACTTAACGCCACTTTACTTAATGGCCCCAGAGATGCCTTCATTGATGGTGTTTATAAAGGTGACGTCTTGGCGTAACCTGTCGCCCCCTCGTCTTACCCTGTCCCAGTGTCCCATCCCCCTCTGTTCCTTGTCCCCCCCCCCCCACTTCAACCCCGTCCCACTCCACTCTTAGCTCCTTCCTGCCCCACCCCACCCCATCCAATCCCGCCTCACCCTATCCAACCCCGTCCCACCTCATCCAGCCCCACCCCACCCACATGACAGGCGCCCACGGTTGACTCATAAACACCATAGTCTTCTAATTAAATCCAGCTCGAGTATTAAGTCACATTGTAAGAAAAAACACACAAATACATTCCTCTGGAACTTACACTCCGAGTTATAACTTAAAGCAATATAATATTAAGAGTCATTTCCTCGCAACTATGATTTTACAGCAGTTTAGAAGTTATGTCCACACACACACACACACACACACACACACACACACACACACACACACACACACACACACACACACACACACACACACACTACCTACCTACCTGTCTCTTACAAACATATTTTCACTTTCCACTTGACTTATGCTAGTTTAGAACTTTTGTTAATATACTTCTAAATAATTATGGTCCTACCCACCGCCCCAGCTATGACTTAAAACAATGTAAAACCAATATCGACAAACACGTAACTAGTATATATCCCCCCCCCCAAGCCTCTCCTGACAGTTGTAAGTTATAGCAATCCAAGTATTTCCACACACACACACACACACACACACACACACCTAATCAACACGTTCTCTGGCAACTCTGTGACTTAATCCAAAACTAATCTAAACACACTCACTCATACAAACATATTCCCTCCTCCCAACTGTAACTTAACCAATTTAATGCGATGTCAACACACACACGTGATAAACCCCCTTGCCTCCCAAATATAACTTGAGAGTAATTTAAAACCAATGTCAACACACATCTAACGACCCACAGGATTCAACTACCATTTTTATCTGCTGTGAACTATTTTATTTCTTTAGTTTATCCTCTCCTAGGCACTTCTCGTAGTCTGTAGTTGTTGGCACTGTCTGTTTGGCACTATCAGCTTGCCACTGTCTGTTTGACTCATATGTTGGTAGCCCTGTGATGATTCTGGTGTGTTGGTAGCCCTGTGATGATTCTGGTGTGTTGGTAGCCCTGTGATGATTCTGGTGTGTTGGTAGCCCTGTGATGATTCTGGTGTGTTGGTAGCCCTGTGATGATTCTGGTGTGTTGGTAGCCCTGTGATGATTCTGGTGTGTTGGTAGCCCTGTGACAATTCTGGTGTGTTGGTAGCGGATTCTGGTGTGTGTTGGTAGCCCTGTGATGATTCTGGTGTGTTGGTGGCCTGTGATGATTCTGGTGTGTTGGTAGCCCTGTGATGGTCTGGTGTGTTGGTAGCCTGTGGTGATTCTGGTGTGGTAGCCCTGTGATGATTCTGTGTGTTGGTGGCCCTGTGATGATTCTGGTGTGTTGGTAGCCTGTGATGATTCTGCAAGTGTGTTGGTAGCCTGTGATGATTCTGGTGTGTTGGTAGCCCTGTGGTGATTCTGGTGTGTTGGTAGCCCTGTGATGATTCTGTGGTAGCCCTGTGATGATTCTGGTGTGTTGGTAGCTGTGGTGATTCTGGTGTGTTGGTATGTGGGGGTTGGTAGCCCTGTGGTGATTCGTGTGTTGGTAGCCATGTGGGGGTTGGTAGCCTTGTGGGTACTTTCATGTGTTAGATGTGTTGGTAGCCCTGTTGTAACGTAAAGATCTGTGTTTGTCTGCCAGTTGTGTGAGGTGAGACTCTCTCTCTCTCTCTCTCTCTCCTCCACACACACACACACACACACACACACACGCACACAGACAGACAGATAGACAGACAGACAGTGACCTCCTCTCCAGTAAGTGACAGAAGCATTTCCTGGCTATATTGATCTTTGGTAAACTCTCACTGAGGCAGATAATTGTATGATGTCATTATTTGGCTTGTTCTTGGGTCCAGTCCACTCGTGAGAGAGAGAGAGAGAGGGGGGGAGCACTTGACCACCAGATTTATACAACTGACTGGGTGATTCATGCGGACGATGACTTTGCCTTCCTGTGGGTACACGAGTGTCAGGAGAAACTGACTGTATACATACGAGTGTCAGGAGAAGCTGACTGTATACATACGGGTGTCAGGAGGTGTTAGATGTATACATAAGGGTGTCAGGAGGAGTTAGATGAATGTATACGAGCGTCAGGACTGTATACATACGGGTGTCAGCAGGTATAGGATGCGAGTACCGGCCCTCCATCACCCTTGCCTCTCACTATTACAGGATCTTTCAGGGTCTGTGTGGTCCTGGAGAGAGAGAGAGAGAGAGAGAGAATTACTGATGTGTAATGGCGTTTTTATATTCCTTTGGTGGGGGATTATTTCTCATTTCTGGGGAAGTGGAAGTCACACCAGTTAATAGGATGATTGAGTGCTTGTGTGTCGAGGAGAGGAAGGGGGAGGACAAGGGGAGGGAGGAGGAGGCGGCGAGGAAGGACGAGGGATAGAGGAGGAGGAGGAAAAGGTGGTGGTGAAGGACGTATTGGAGGAAGTTCCTGTGTCACAAAAGTTTCTTAACTTATATATATTTTTTCCCCTTTGTAACTCGGCCTTCTGAGAATGCGTATTTTAGCGTAGATTCTCAAGAGCTATTAATGATTTAAATTTTTGTCGCTATTTGTCGTAACTTAATTCAACTATTAGATACGTTTTCTCATCACCATTTAAGGGGAAAAACACTTAAGAGTCTTTGTTTATTGCTCTTAAATTGCTGACATAAACAATGACTTAAATTTTGGTGTCTCAAATTCAAATTACATTGAGACTCGAGCTTGTATAGTCACTCAAAAAAAAAAAACTATCTATACAAAATTAGGTTGAGACATTATGACACAACGGACGAAGGATTTTGACAACCTTACCGAGACAACAGGAGACGTAGTGTTCATTCTGAAATTCATCGATCACCCGGAGTACAGATAGTTTTTTTGAGTGACTGTATACATGATGTGGTCTCTCTATTTTCTGTAGGTAGAGGAAAAACGATAGCAGAAGAATTTTTGAGAATCTGACTTGAAGAGCGAGGAGTAACGCGGGGCAGTGAAGGAGTTAAGGAAGGCAAAAGCTGGGAGACCAACACACTTATGACTGAGCAAGAACCCACCGCCGCTGCCGCCACACTGAACACACTTCCCTCCTGCTGGTCAGGCTAAGGGGTAATGCTGGTGCTGGTTGTGGATGGTGGTGGTTGATTGTGGTGATGATAGTAGGAGTGTATGGTGGTAGTTGGTGGTAGGAGTGTGCGATGGGGTAGGAGTGTGTGGTTGTGGATGGTGGTAGTAGTAGGATTTTGCAGTGGTGGTAGTGGTGGTTGGCCGGTAGTTTGGTAGACTGGTAGTGGGAGTGTGCAGTGGTGGTTGGCCGGTTGGTGGTGGTAGACTGGTAGTGGGAGTGTGCAGTGGTGGTAGGAGTGTGGTGGCTGCAGAGGGAGGCAGGAGGGTGGACAGTACTCTGGACTAGTGGTGTTGACACAGTGGCTGGTGTGTCCTGAGTGGCCATAGTCCACCAGTGTCCAGTCAGACCACTTGTGACCTGGAATTAATGAGATGCGTCGCTGATGAGCCCCTGATTCTCTCTCTCTCTCTCTCTCTCTCTCTCTCTCTCTCTCACTTGTCTCCTCTCTCACGTGTCTCTCACTCCCACGTGTCTCACCTCTCCCACGTGTCTTACCTCTCCCACGTGTCTCACCTCTCCATGTATCTCTCACTCTCACGTGTCTCACCTCTCCCGTGTCTTACCTCTCCATGTATCTCACCACTCCACGTGTCTCATCTCTCTCGTGTCTCACCTCTCTCACGTGTCTTACCTCTCCCACGTGTCTTACCTCTCCACGTGTCTTACCCTCTCCCATGTATCTCACCACTCCCATGTCTCTCACCTCTCTCACGTGTCTCACCTCTCTCACGTGTCTCACCTCTCCCACGTGTCTTACCTCTCTCACGTGTCTTACCTCTCCACGTGTCTCACCCTCCCATGTCTCACCTCTCTCACGTGTCTCATCTCTCTCACGTGTCTCACCTCTCACGTGTCTCACCTCTCCCACGTGTCTAGCCACTACCCTTTGCTAGTGCAGATTCGTGTAGTAATAATTAATTCATTTAGTTTAGTGACTTAATTAAAGAGCGAATGTACAGGTGTAGATTATTAATTCCATTTCACTTTACTAATTCACAAACAACAGAGACAGGTAGAAGTACAGGAACAGGTAAAGTACAGGTAGAAAAGTACTGTAACCTAACCTAACCCAACTAACCTAACCTAACCTCGGTTATAGGGAATACAGGAGATGTGATTCTGTTGTTGTTGATAAGGTGAACAGTTCTATTTTGTTTCAAAGGTATATCTCTGTCTGTCTGTCTCTCTCTCTGGAGTTAATTAAGGGGTGGGTGTTGAGGGTTCTTTCAGGGTTTGGATTTAGGGATTCACTTTGGGTTCGGTTTTAAGGTATTAACTCACGGCTTCGTTTTTTAAGAATCCACTCGAGGGTTCGATTGAGGATTCATTTAAGATTTACTTTTAAGGATTCAATTTTAAGGATCCACTCAGGGTTCGATTTTAAGATTTCACTCCAGGGTTCGGTCTTAAGGATTCATCCAGGGGCCTCGTACGTGGGGGGTGTCTCGGTGACGTATCGGAACCACCAGCCAGATTGATTGTCCCCCTCGTGGTAATGTTGGTATATACTGTAGATGTAAGGCTTCTCTCCTTCCTCCCTCGTGGGGCGTGAGACAAAGGTGCATTGTGTGGTTGTGTGAACTGACACTCATCCCCGGCCCTGAAAGGAGGTGTATGGGAGGAGGAGGGAAAAGAGAGGGGAGGTATGGAAGAGGAGGGAGAGGTATGGAAGGGGAAAGAGGGAGAGGAGGAAGAGGAGGTATGGAAGAGGAGGGGAGGGGGGGTATGGAGAGGAGGGGAAGAGGGGGGGAAGGGGGAGGGAGGGTTGGAAGAGGGGGGGGTATGGAAGGGAGGGGAAGAGAGGGGAGGTATGGAAGAGGAGGGGAAGAGAGGGGAGGTATGGAAGAGGGAGGCGAGGTATGGAAGGAGTGGGAAGAGAGAGGTATGGAGGGGAATCAGGAGGGTATGGAAGAGTTGGAAGGGAAGAGGAGGTATGGAAGAGGAGGGAAGAGGGGGAGGTATGGAAGAGGAGGGAAGAGGAGGTATGGAAGGGAAGGGGTGGTGGTGGTGGTGGTAGTGGTGGTAGTCTTTGTACGGAGCGACTACTTCAAGAGGAAAACAGTGTTGATGTTTGAAGGTTTGTCTTGGAGGGAGGTTGGTGTGTTGGAGGAGGGGTGACGAAGGAGGTGTGTGTTATAGGAGGGTGATGGAAAAAGTTGGCGGTGAAGGAACTCCATGCGGTATCCTTCCCTCATTATTATCCCAAATCTCTCCCTTACAGTCCCTCCCTCTCAACCACCCCTTACTCCTCCTCCCCTCCCTCCCCCGTCCCAACCTCCCAGTCCACAACTCTCTCAGCCCACCTTTTAACACCCAATCTTCCCCCACCCCTCCCCCCACCCCTCCCCCACCCCTTCCCCACCCCTCCACCCCTCCGCCACCCCCACCATTCTCAGTATCAGCACATACAAATAGAATATAAAAATGCTATTTAACGCCAAAAATTCAACTGCTATCGGGGAAGGGGGAGGGAAGAGGTGAATAGTCGAAAAATATTCTAGGAAAAAAATCAGAGAAAATAATGTATAGGATTTTATTCTTTCGGTTTTATTTTTTTATTTAAGTTTGAATATATATGGATTATTTTTTTGTTTATTGTTATTTGTGTATTTGTTTGATGTTTGTGTTTTTATGGCTATTATTTTTACTTCTGTTTTTTTTTGATGGGATTATATGTTATGGTGTTTTCTTGGTGTGTTTTTTTTAGGGTTTTATCCAGTTTTTGGTGTTTTGATTTAAAATAAAAACATAAATAACGAACAATTAAGCAAGTAAATATTAAACAAGCAAATAGACAAAACTAACAAACACATAGATAGACAAACAAACAAACAAACATTAACAAACAAAAACAAAGTCAGTCAAACAAAAACAACAGAAACAAACACAAAAAATTATTGATGGTTATGTTTATTCAGCCACAATGATGACGGTTACAGCGAACAATTGTCATAATAAATATATAGCTTTGGCTGTGTGTGTGTGTGTGTGTGTGTGTGTGTGTGTGTGTGTGTTTGTGTGTTTGTGTGTGTGTGTTGTGTGTGTGTGTGTGTGTTGTGTGTTATTATTGTAATTTATTTTTCCGTTCGATTTTATTTATTCCATTCCGTCTCTCTCTCTCTCTCTCTCTCTCTCTCTCTTTGTGCTGTTCTTAATCCCTCTTCTTTTATTTCTGTTCGTTATCCCATTCTTATTTTTTTCTCTCTTTTTGGTTCCATTGTTCCAGCGATTCTTCTCCTCTATTACTATTCCCCTTATCCTCCTCCCTCTCTCTGCAATCTCTTCCGTTCTCTCTTCTTCCTCCTTCTCTCATTCTTTTGCTTCCTTCATTATCCTTTCCTCTCATATTCCTTCCTTCTTAGTTTCCCCCCTCTCTCCTTCTCTTCCCTCTCCTCCTCCCCCATCCCTCTTCCCGCTCCTCCTCCCTCATCCCCTCTTCGCTCTTCCTCCCTTCTCACCCTCTCTCTCTCACCCCTCCTGTTTCTTCACCCCCCTACTCTCCTTCACCCCTCTCCTTCTTTCACCCTTCTCCTCCCTCCATCCCATCTCCCTTCCTCATCCACTCGAAAAGCTATCGGCGTCTTAGCTTCTACCTCTCCTCCCTACCCTCTCTCTCCCTTCCTCTCCCTCCCCAGCGTGAGAACTTGAAAGATTATTCCAATTTGCGGCTGATTACTTTCGCGATGGCCCCGTCAAATTGGGCCAATATTGTACTCTGAATGAATGCTCCGGGCTTAGACAAATGGCCACGATTGAGCCACAAGATTGCATGTGAAAGGCATGGGTGGAAATGGCTCAGGTCTTTTTGTTCGAGTTCTGTGCTGATTGAATGGTCGACTGGGTGTGTTTGTCTTCGTATGTCATAGTACATGTGTGTGTGAGGGGGGTGGGAGGTGGGAGGTGGGAGTTGGAGGGGTGGGAGGGTGGGGTTGTGTGGGAATGGGAAGTGAGGTACTAGATAGGCCAGGCGTTTGAGCATGGCGTTCGCTGATTGGTCTTTCTCCAACGTGGTGCCCTCTACGAACTGTGGTAACCTAACCTAACCTAACCTCTTAACTTAAACTAGCAACACAAGCAGCAAAGTAACCTAACCTAACCCTAACAGCAACAGCAACCAAGCTAACCTAACCTAACTAACCTAACCTAACCTAACCAACAACCTAGTATACAAGGATGGATACAAGCTGACGTCATTATGAACTTACACCAATCAACGGCAATGAGACCCGCATACGTGTGCATTTAGGTGTCAAATTGCCTGTGGTTGGCTATGTGACTTACCTGTGTTGAATTACCTGCCTGAGTAGACAGTGTGTGACCCAGTAAGATTTCACCACCTCTCTCATGTAATCAATGTAGCTCTGTGGGAAATACTCTACTGTTATTATATACCTGTACTTTCTCAATCTAACACCGCTTATATGATATCTCTACTTTATGTTTACACTTGTACCTTATACCTGACTTTTTTACCTTATACCTAACTTTTTTACCTTATACCTGACTTTTTTACCTTATACCTCAATCTGTACTTTAAAACACTAAACCTCTCTCTTTCACTCTCTCCCCTTCCCCTCCCCTTCCTTTTCCCTTCATTTCTCTTCTCTACCTTTCTCCTCCTTCTCTCTCCCCCTCTCTTTTTCTCCTATATCTTTCCTTTTCCTTACACCTCCCTACTTCCTCCTGCCCCTCCCTCCTTCCTCCTCCCCCCTCCCTCCCCTCTCCTTCCTCTCCTTCTTTGAGGTTCCTGTGCCCCCTTGGGTTGGTCCCCACAAAAGATTGGAGGAGGGGGGAAGGAGGGGGAGATAAGATAGATAGTAGGTGGTTGAGAGGTGCGGCAGTGAGGGAAGGAGGACTGGGAAGTTGTGTGCGAGGATTGGTCAGCCGGGTGGAAAGGCAGGCCTCTAATATGAAGCTTAAGGGGAAAGGGAGGTAGAAGAAGAGGGAGGAGGAGTGAGAGAAAGAAAGTAAGAGAATGTATGGTCGTGTGATGTTAGTATATGGATTTTTTCTCTCGGTCACCATCCATCAGTGTGTAACTGACCGTCATTATCCCTAGTTGTCCCTGAGTGTGTGTGTGTGTGTGTGTGTGTGTGTGTGTGTGTGTGTGTGTGTGTGTGTGTGTGTGTGTGTGTGTGTGTGTGTGTGTGTGTGTGTGTGTGTGTGTGTGTGTGTGTGTGTGTTGTGAGAAAGAGGGGAATGAGTGTGTTAATTTAGTAGTAGTAGTATAGTAGTAATAGTAGCATTGGTAGTGATAGCAGTACGTATAGTGATAGTGGTGTTAGTAGTAGTAGTAGTAGTATTAACACGATAGTAATAATAACAGCTATGGTAGTAGTAGTAATAGTGGTAGTAGCAGTAAATCGTAATAGTAGTAGTAGTAGTAGTAGTAGTAGTGAGAAGAACCGTAACTCAAAACAAAAATCAATGAATAATTTTAAAAATCAGATGAAAAATAAAGAAACCAACTATCCTTCACTCTCTCGTTACCATGGAGACGGTTCTCAAAACAACTGCACGAGTCACTATTTTATTTATAGTAAGTAGATAGTAGTAGGTCAGTGGATAGCGTTGGTGGATGGGAGAGGTGGATGGGAAGGAAATTGTTGAATAAATGGATGGGAAGGGGTGTGGTTAGGTAAATGGGTGTATGACAGAAACAGATAACCACACACATATATACATTGCCACAAATAAACACACAACTAGTAAAACACAAACACAGACAGACAGGTAAGAAAACAAACACAAACAAACAAACAAAAGGGTAAAACAGACAGACATAAACAGAAAGCAAAGCCCCATTACCCCTCCTCCTTCACATTTTCTTGTTTGTTTGTTATTCTACTTCTTCTTCTTTCTCCTCCTCACCATATTTTAGTTGGTTGTCCAGAAATAATGCAAAAGAAAGAAATGTTTTGAATATTTGACACAATTTGGAGATACGCCCGAGCCTTCTCACTCCTTGGGACACGTGACTTGCTGATGGTCTTGTGGCGTTGTGGGAGTCATAGTGGCGTCGTGGTGTTGTTTATGGTGTTGGGAGGGGCGTTGTGGCGTTTTTGGTGGCGTTAGGAGGAGCGTTGTGGCGTTGATTAGACATTGTGGCGTTCGTTGCTGGCAGTGTGCGTGGAATTATTGGCGTTGGAAGAGAAAGACAAGTGAGCAAGTGTTGTCAGATATAAAAGATGCCAGACACCATTACCGATGATTTTCAATAGAATGGTATTTATGTTATTGGCGATTCTTGTGATGTACGTGTTCTCGTCTAATTTCGCATCAAAATTCCTATGACTCTTGTGCTGAAGTGGAAGCAGTTAGTGCTATTTTACGTCGCCAAATTTGCCTTATGTATTGAAGTGGAAGCAATTGGTGTTTAAATTTCGCTAAACAATTTTTAATATACAATTTATTTCTCCATATTCTGATAAATTCCTTTGATATTATTATTCTCCGTAGTTAAATAAGGTCACTTCATTGTGATTAACTTAAGATAAGACACGAAAATGCAATAAAAAATGGTGGCAAAATTTAAGAAGAGACTTGACCTCTAACTGGAAATCTCAGAGACTCTTTAAGTTAAGTGGATTGTTAAGATTACCAGATTAACCTTCAATATTGTCAAACATCTTAGGATTTTGTTTTCTCTCCACATAATTGAAAATACAAGAACGTGTTTAATTCAGGTTGTGTCTCAGTTTCACGCCATATTTAACTTCATGTTTATAGTAATAGGATCATATCACCCCCCCTCCCCTATTTCATTCAAGCGAGTGTATCAATTTATGGGTCGAGTTTCAGCATAGATACGACGCCATTTTGAACGCTATTTCCTTTCCTAAGAGAGCCTGAAGTAGTTGGTGGTAGCGTCTCAACATAATTTCGCCGCCATTTTAACAGCCCAAATCTCTCTCTATGTGGGAGGTAAAATGAGCCGTTTAGATGCGTTCTCACATCTCCAGTTATGAGGAAAATTTTTAAAGTGCGAAGCTTCGGGAATCCACGCTTGGTAATCATAATTTTAATAATCTCGTAAAGTTTGGACTGTCTCAGCGGCGAGAGACTGAGATCCACAGAGATAGTGGCGGTGTTATGGAGAGATGGGCATTACACAAGTCCATTTGCAAAGAGAGATACTTCTTCGTTGATGTGTCTCCTGAATGGTCTCGTCGTTGCACAGTTTCGTTACTTTAGGAGACTTCGTTGTACAATCTCGTTAAAGTCTCGTTGTTTGTGGAGAGATTTCGTTGTAGCATCTCTAATAAAGGAGCGACTGGTAGAGACTCACTCTAAAGGGGAAGAGATATTTTATAAAACCTTATCACGAAGGAGAGATATTACAGCGGCCATGGGAGACATAGGTGAGAGACAGTAGGAAGGACTGAGGATAGCATGGGAGAGACAGGTGGGAGACAGGGTTCATAAGAAGGACTGAGGTAAGCATGGAGACAGCGGCCATGGGAGGTTCTGGTATGCATGGGAGAGTGGCGGATGTAGCTGTCAGGGTCTCGGGGGGTGTCATGACTCATGGCTGTTATCAACAATTTATGGGAACTGTCATGAGAAATATCGCCAGCTTTCACTCTCCGGCGAATTATGGGTATGCGTATATCTCATGAGGAGGAGGAGGAAAGAGGGGGAGGTGGAATGGATGAGAGATGTTGATTGAGGTGTGGGGTGGACGGAGGGAGGTTGAGGTCTGGCTGGGGATGTTTGGGATGGAGGGTTGACGTCTGGCTGGGGATGTGTGGGATGGAAGGAGGGGAGGGTTGAGGTCTGGTTGGGGATATGTGGGGTGGAAGAGGGTTGACGTCTGGCTGGGGATGTGTGGGATGGAAGGAGGAGGGTTGAGGTCTGGTTGAGGAGGTGCAGTAGTTGTGGGTGGATGGTAGTGGTGGAAAGTGTGTTGTGTTGATGTGGACTAGAGTGTACATAGCCCAGTCAGTCATGTATGAGGAGGTCCCAGGAAGTCCGGGAAGAGGTAGAGGCCCGGCTGAGGTATCTACTGGACGAGGATTTTTTCTGGGGTGCCAAGCCAGCCAGGACCTCAGAGGCAGGGAATGGGGGTTCTGGGAGGGTGCCGGGGGTGTGAGGCACTAGTGGCCCTGGGTGGGTGCCTGTCTCTTGGGGGTCGAGATTGTGGAGAGTGAAAAATGGAGGGAAAGACTGTGTTATGTGGGGCCGGGCGGGGCGCTACTGGGGCCGCCTCCACCCCACTGTCTCCTGAGGTCTCCCAGTTAACTGTTTTAATCGTTAACTGGAAGTGTGATAAGAAAACTTTCCCTAGAAGCATAACTTAGCATTAGGGTGTTTAATCTTCAGGTGAATTAAGCTTGGGTACCTAATCTTCAGGTGAGTCATATAAATTTATCTTGGAGTCTCTGAGGATCTGCTTCCCTGTTTGACCACCAGCGTCGAGGATATTAAGTGTCATCGTGGCTGACACTCTGGCACGCCTGACACCCACCTGACAACTGTGTGTGTGTGTGTGTGTGTGTCCTATCTCCTCCACCCTTCCCTTCCCTTCTTCCCCCCTCCCTCCTCTCCACCTCTTTCCTCCTCTACCTCCCCCTTCCTTCCTTCCATCTCCCATACCTTCCTCCCTTCCCTTCTTCCTTTCACCCCCCCCCCTCTCTCCCAGGTGAAGAACGACCATAGACCAACATTCATCACGCGTCAGGTAAAGTCCTCCCGTGAGTAGTGAGGAAGTCAATACTGTAAGCCAACACGGGAGAAACTTTTAACCCCAAAATGTGTAACAGGAAAAATACAGCAGGCAAATGTTAATAAGAATTCACAAAAATAATTCATTCAGCTGTAAAGGTGGAATTTGAGGATAGGATAGGATAGGATAGGATAGGATAGGATAGGATAGGATAGGATTAAGTAATCAAATGGGGATTATTTGGAGTTTAGACATCCCTAGTTCGATTTCACCGGGTGGTTAAATTAAACATCGTTCCGCTTACCTTGAGGGGTTAAGTTAGGTTAGGTTAGGATTGGCTAAAGTAGATCAGGTCAAGTTAAGAGCAGATTCGATTAGGTTAAATTAGAATAGATTTGGTTAAATTAAGTTAAATTAGGTTAAATAACGGGGAGGGAGGCTAATGTTGCCGTGAGCTTACCAAGACCTAACACGGTGTTTACCATACAACGACGAGCAGAACAAACCCTCGCTGGACCAGTGTAGTGGACCTGACCCGGTGCATAATAAATGGACCGGGTGTTATAGGGAATTATTAAAGACGATAAGACATTACCACATGCCTCAGGAATGCTTGCGTCCGTGTGTGTGTGTGCGTGTGTGTGTGCGTGCGGTGCTGTATAGGGATCGTTTATTGGTGAGTCTACAGGGCCCCCTAAAGTATTTCTTGTTAACTGAATAGTTAATGAGATACCCTAGTATGATATTTCACCTATATGTGTGTGTGTGTGTGTGTGTGTGTGTGTGTGTGTGTGCTGTTAGTGGTAGAGCTGTTATTAGGTTGTCGTATTATTATTATTATTATTATTATTATTATTATTATTATTATTATTATTATTATTATTATTATTATTATTATTATTATTATTGTTATTATTATTGTTATAATATTGAACTCATCGCTATAGGCATCGTAATCTTGCCTTCCGGATGGGCTTAGTGAGGAGGAGGAGGAGGTGTCTGGCAGGCTCGTCAACAAGTTTTAGGTCCTCGGGGTCGCAGAAGGTGAAGAGTAGGAGGATGATGAGGAGGAGAAGGATTGATTTATTGGAGCTTCGATTATTTAAAATGCGGAATGGGCAAGATTATTGAGGCTTTGATATCGTTTAAAATATAAGGTTGAGGCAGCTTCTAGACGAACGGTGAGAGTGAGTTTTATCCCTGAGGTTTGATGAGTTTGTGGGTGTGTGTGTTGTGGGTGTGCGTGTACCTGTCAGTCTATATCACAAACACACTATTTCACGTCTCTCTCTCTCTCTCTCTCATTTCGTGTGTCCAGCTGCGAGTAGTGGGCCCCACCACCTCTACCAACGTCCCCGGGCACCACCTGCAAC
>NW_024727898.1:0-2500 GCF_018991925.1 Homarus americanus | reverse complement strand
GGAAGAACAAGATAAATTAGTATTAGAAGTAGTGGAGATATTTTTCCTTGAGACTACCTGAACGTTTGGAACGAGTGAACGTTACTCTCAGCAGAGACGTTACTACAGCAGGGAACGTAGGTCTCAGAAGAAAGGCAGGGACGATACAAGGTAGTAGGGAGGAGGAGAGAGGAAGAATTGAAGAGGAGGTGGAAGAAAGAGAGGGTAACTGCATCAAAGGAGAAGAAAATGTTTTCAAACGATTAGCATCAACACCTTAGCAAAAATGAGAGAGAGAGAGAGAGAGAGAGAGAGGGGGGGGGGGAGAGTAAAAAATAATAATACAAGAAAGAATGACATTTTTGAAAGAAAGAAAGGCAGGGAGGTGAGAGTGGGGGTAGAGAGGTGAGAGTGGGGAGTGGGGGTGAGAGGGTGAACATGTTGAGAGCCCCGTCAGCAAGACCTGGGTGATTATCCCCACTTAGGGCTGCACCGTGAGACACCTTCAACACCTACACGGTATACGACACAGGTGGTGTGGGCAGAGTGGGGTAGTGTGGGTGTATGTAGGTGGAAGGTAGAATGGGGGTGGTGGTGGGGTGTGGGTGGTGGTTGGTGGTGTAGGTAGTGTTGGGTAGGTAGGTGGGGGTGTGGGTGGTGGTAGGGTGGTGGTGGTGGTGGTGGGGGGTGTGGGTGGGTGTAGGTAGTGGTGGTAGGTGGGTGGGGGTAGTAGGTGTAGGTGGTAGGTGGGTGGTGTGTAGGTGGTAGGTAGTGGTGTAGGTGTAGGGTGGTAGTGTAGGTGGTGGTGTGGGTGGTGGTGTGGGTGGTGGTGGGGTGTGGGTGGTAGTGTGGGTGGTGAAGGTAGTGGTGGAAAGCCGAGGTGACACATTGTATATGGAGAGAGAGAGAGAGAGAGAGAGAGAGAGAGAGAGAGAGAGAGAGAGAGAGAGATGCAGAAGCTCAGTCATATCAAATGAATGTGGGAGAGGAAAGCTGGAGGAGTTGGGAGATATGGAGAGGAAGAGAGATGAGCGAGGATGTTGTGGAGGAAGATAAAGGGGAGAAAGATACTGAAGGAAGACGAGGGAAGGGAGGGAGAAGAGGAAGGAGGAAGAGGAAGAAGGAGAAGAGTGAAGGAGGGAGATGAGAAGGTGTTGGTTAGCGAGTCTTTCCTCCTTCCTCACGGTTGGTAATGATTACGTTTTCACACATTAAAAAGATAATTATTTCTAACCTCCCTCCTTCCTCCTGCCCTCCTCCCCTGCCCTCTTTCCCCCTTCCTCCTCTTCCCCCCTCCCTCCCTTCTTCCCCCTCCTCCTCTTTCCCCCTTCTTTCCCTCCTCCCTCCTCCCTCCCTCCTTTCTCCTCCCTCCTCCCTCCTCTTCCGCCTTTATTGTGTCTTTATCTATTCTCTACCCTTACTTTTTGTTTTCTCCTCTTCTTAATTCCCTTCCTTCCTTTTTGTCAACGTTTCTCCTCCTCATCCTTTTCTTCTTTTCTCGGCTTTTTTCTCCTCTTCTTTTTTCTCTTCCTTGTGTTTCCTTCTTCCTCCTCATCCTTTCTCTCTATCTTCCTCACTCCTTTCATCTCTGTTTGTTTTTTTTCCTGCCCTCCTTTCGTCTTCACACACTTGGGTGAAGGACTTGTTTGATATGTTCTTCTGTCTTGATCTCCTGTGTCACGCGCTGACACCCCTGTCGATCTCTGACCTTCTTCGACCTTTCGGCACTTCTCGACTCTACTCACCATCCCTTAACACTTCTTCAGCGACTTCGGGACCTCTTCCTCGGCCCTCCAGAACCCCTTTCCGACCTCTAGCACCCCTTCCGATCTTCTAACATCCCCTTACGACCACCTCTACACCTGCACGATCTCCTTGACCCCTTCTCACCCCTGACGACCCCCTTCACCCACCTCTCGAGATACCTTCCGATGACCTCACAAAGTCTTTGCATTAGCCATTTTAAGGTCCCTTTACGGGTCCTTGACGACCTCTCCCACGCCCTTCTTTGAGTCCCTTCCTGACGAACCTCCTGACGACCCTTTGTTGACGACCTCCTCTCTACAATCCTTGCGAACACTTGTAGTCCACCTCTCTTCCTCTCTCTCCAGCACGTCTCTCTACCTCCTCCATCCCTCAATTCTTCACTCTCTCCTCTCCACACTTCCTTCTTTTCATCCTCCTCTTACCTCCATCCACTCACTTCACATCACCCACTCCCCTGTCGTGGGAGTTCTTCCAGGTCTAGGGGTGGGAGGTGGAGTTTGGTGTCACCTCTCTCTTGTTTGACTCTGCCTCACGTGCCTGCCTCTTGTCGTGAGTTCTTGTGACCTGGGACGACTGGATGGCTGTAGGGTTTAGTAGTGGCATGGAAGCAGTGGTGTTGTTGTAGGTGGGGAGGAAATGGGTCATGTAGGCTGGAGGAATGGGATGTTGTAGGTGGGAGGAGCCTGGATGTTGTTAGGAAGGAAACCTGAGCTACTGTGGCAAAGTTAACATGTAACTGAACGAAGTACAATGA
>NW_024727897.1:0-47476 GCF_018991925.1 Homarus americanus | reverse complement strand
TGTACCTGGCACTGTTATGGTGTACCTGTGAGTGTCAGCGGTGCACCTTGGGAGCATGGAGGTGTATCAGGGAGTGACAGGAGGAGTACCCAGGGAGTGTCAGAGGTGTACCTGAAGCCAGAGGTACCTGGGAGTTTCTGGAGCTGTACCCGGGGAGCAGTCAGGAGGTGTACCAGGGAATGTCAGTGGAGAACCTGCATGTGTCAAAGGTACCTGGGAGTGTCTGAGCTGTACCTGGCAGTGTCTGAGGTGCACCTGGCAGCGTCAAAGGAGTACCTGGGAGTGTCACGGGTGTACCTGGGAATGTCAGAGGTGTACCTGGGAGTGTCAGAGGTGTACCTGGGAGTGTCGGAGGTGTACTTGCGAGTGTGAGAAGTGTTCCTGGGAGTATCTAGGGTGTACCTGGGAGTGTCTGGGGTTTACCTGGGAGTGTCTGAGGTGTACCTGGTGAGTGTCACAGGTGTACCTGGGAGTGTCGGATGTGTACATGGAGTGTCAGAGGTGTACCTGGCAGTGTCAGCGGTGTACCTCGGAGTGTCAGAGATGTGCCTGGGAGTGTCTGAGGTGTACCTGGGAGTGTCTGAGGTGTGCCTCCAGAGTGTCTGAGGTGTACCTGGGGGTGTCAGGGGAGAACCAGGGAGTGAAAGAGGTGTTCCTGGGAGTGTCAAAGGTGTACCAGGGAGTGTCTGAGGTGTTCCTGGGAGTGTCAGAGATGTACCAGAGAGTGTCAGAGGATACCTAGGAGTGTCAGAGGTGTAGCTGGGAGTGTCAGAGGTGTACCTAGGAGTATCGGAGGTTTACCTGGGAGTGTCGGAGTTGTACCTGGGAGTGTCGGAGGTGTACCTGGGAGTGTGAGAAGTGTACCTGGGAGTGTAGGAGGTGTACCTGGGAGTGTCGGAGGTGTACCTGGGAGAGTCAGAGGTGTACTTGGGAGTGTCAGAGTTGTACCTGGGAGTGTCAGCGGTGTACCAGGGAGTGTCTGAGGTGTACCTGGGAGTGTCAGAGATGTGCCTAAGAGTGTCAGAGGTGCACTTGCGAGTGTCAGAGGTGCACCTTTGAGTGTCTGAGGTGTACCTGGGAGTGTCTGAGGTGTACCTGGCAGTGTCTCAGGTGTGCCTGGCAGTGTCTGAGGTGTACCTTGCAGTGCCAGCGGTGTACATGGGAGTGACAGAGGTGTACCTCGGAGTGTCAAAGATGTACCTGGGAGTGTCAGAGATGTACCAGGGAGTGTCAGAGGAATACCTGGGAGTGTCAGAGGTGTATGTGGGAGTGTTGGACGTGTACCTGGGAGTGTCAGAGGTGTACCAGGGAGGTCAGAAACGGGAGTGTCAGGAGATATACCTGGGAGTGTCAGAGGTGTATGTGGAGTGTTGGAGGTACCCGGGAGTGTCAGAGGTGTACCAGGAATGTCAGTGTAGTACCTGGGAGTGTCTGAGGTACCTGGCAGTGTCTGAGGTGTGCCTGGCAGTGTCTGAGAGGTGTGCCTGGGCGGCCAGAGGTGCACTTGGGAGTGTCAGAGGCACCTTTGGAGTGTCTGAGGTGTGGGCCCTGGGAGTGTCTGAGGTGTACCTGGCAGTATCAGAGGTGTACCTGGCAGTGTCTGAGGTACTCTGGCACTGTTAGCGGTGTACCTGGGAGGCCACAGCACCTGGGGAGCAAAGAGGTGTATCAGGAGGACAGAGGAGTACCTAGGGAGGCTGGGGAGGTGTACCTGGGAGTGCTGAGGTGTACCTGGGAGCACGAGGTCTACCTGGGGAGCGTCGAGGTAAAATTCTGCTTGGCAGGTGTGTATGGGAGTCTCCAGAGGTGTACCTGGAGTGTCGGAGATGTACCTGGAGGTAAAAAGTGTACCTAGGGGAGTGTCGGAGGTGCACCTGAGTGTCGGAGGTGTACCTGGGAGTGTCTGAGGTGTACTTGGAGGTCAGAGGTACCTGGAGTGCCGGGGCGGTGCACCTGGGAGTGTCTGAGGTGCACCAGGAGTGTCAGAGGTGTGCCTGGGAGTGCCAGAGGTGCACTTGGGAGTGTCAGAGGTAATCTTGGAGTGACTTACATGTACCTGGGAGTGTCTGAGGAGTACCTGGCATTGTTCAGGAATTCAGCGTGTCTGAGGTAGCCTGGCAGTGGCCGGGGCGGTGTACCTGGGAGGCCACAGGCACCTGGGAGTGTTAAACGTGTATCAGGGAGGACAGAGGAGTACCCAGGAGTGTCAGAGGTGTGCCTGGGAGTGTGGAGAAGTGTACCCAGAGTGTTCACTGGAGTGTCAGAGGTGTACCTGGGAGTTTCAGGGTGCAAATTAGGAATGTCAGTGAGCACCTGGGAGGTCAGAGGTGCACCTGGCAGTGCTGTGGTGTACCTGGGAGTGGCATGGTGTACCCGGGAGTGTTAAACGGTGTATCAGGAAATGAGAGAGGAGTACCCAGGGAGTGTCAGAGGTGCCTGGGAGTGGAGAAGTGCACCTGGAGTTTCAGCGGTACCAGGAATGTCAGGAGCACAGATTGCAGGTGTACCTGGGAGTGTCAGGAGGTGCACCTGGAGCAAGGTCAGAGGTGCACCTGGGAGAGGCCAGAGGCACCTGGGATGGTCGGAGGTGGATCCCTGGGAGCAAAGAAGTGTACCGGGGAGTGTCGGAGGTGTACCTGGGAGGTCGGAGGTGTACTTGGGAGTGTCAGAGGCACCTGGGAGTGCTCAAGCGGCACCCGAGCAGACCAGGTGTACCTGGGAGTGTCAGAGGTGTGCCTGGGAGTGTCACAGGTGCACTGAGTGTCACAGGTGCACCTGAGTGTCTGTGGTGTAACCTGGGAGTGTCTGAGGTGTACCTGAGAAAGTGTCTGAGGTGTGCCTGGCGGTTCAAGGTGCACCTGGCACCTGTCATGGTGTACCTGGGAGTGTCGGAGATGCACATGGAATGTCAGAGGTGTACCTGGCAGCAAGTGAAGCATGCACCTGGTAGGGGCCAGAGGTGTGCCCAAGTGTCTGAGGCACCCAGGAGCGTCTGAGGTGTGCCTGGAGTGTCTAAAGTGTACCTGAGCAAGGCCAGAGAAGCACCAGGAGTACCAGCAGGAGCACCTGGGAGTGTGAGATGTGCACCTGGGAGTGTGAGAGGTGCACCTTAGGGAGTGTCTGAGGTGTATCTGGAGGACAGGAGGTGCACCTCGGAGGCCCAAGATGCACCTGGGAGGCCAGAGATGCACCAGGAGTGTCAGAGGAGGACACCTAGGAGGCCGGGGAGGTGTACCTGGGAGCATCGGAGGTACCTGGGAGTGTCAGGAGGTGTACCTGGAGAGGTCATAGGTGTACCCTGGGAGGTCAGAGACATACCTGGGAGTGTCAGAGGTGCATGTGGGAGTGTTGGACGTACCTGGGAGTGTCAGAGGTACCAGGGAATGTCAGTGTAGTACCTGAGTGTCAGAGGTGCACCTGGGAGCCCAGGAGGCACCTGGGAGCATGAGAGGTGCACCTGGAATGTCAGAGGTGTACTTGGAGGTCAGAGGTGTACCCAGAGTCGGAACTTGCACTTGCGAGTGTGAGAAGTGTTCCTGGGAGTGTCTGGGGTGTACCTGGGAGTGTCTGGGTTTACATGATGGAGCAGTCTGAGGTGTACCTGGCGGTGTCAGCGGTGCACCTGGGAGGTCAGAGATGCCTGAGTGCGTCTGAGGTGTACCCTGGGAGTGTCTGAGGTACCTGGGGAGTGTCTGAGGCACCTGGGAGTGTCAGAGAAGTACCCGGGAGTGTCAGCAGAGCACCCTGGGAGTGTGTGAGAGGTGTACCTGGGAGTGTGAGAGTGTACCTGGGAGGTCTGAGGTGTACCTCGAGTGTCTGAGGCACCTGGGGGTGTCAGGGGAGAACCAGGAGTGAAAGAGGTGTACCCATGTCGAGGTACCCAGGAGCCCTGAGGTGTCTTGGGAGTGCCGAGGCACCTGGGAGTCGAAAATGGTGAGTGTGAGAAGTGTTCCTAGGGAGTGCTGGGGTACCTGGGAGGCTGGGGAGTGTACCTGGGAGTGTCGGAGGTACCTGGGAGGCAAAAGCTACCTAGGAGGTCGGAGGTGCACCCTGAATGCCGGAGGTGTACCTGGGAGGTCTGAGGTACTTGGGAGGTCAGAGGTGTACCTAGGAGCAGTCAAGGGTGGTACCTGGGAGGCCTGAGGTGTACCTGTGAGTGCTGGGAGGTGCCCAGGAGTGGGAGGGGCACCAGTGTCAGAGGTGCACCTGGAGTGACTTACATGTACCTGGGAGTGTCTGAGGAGTACCTGGCATTGTCTGAGGTGTACCTGGCAGTGCTTGAGGCATACCTGCAGTATCATGGCGTGGTGTACCTGGAGTGCCAAGGGGTGTACCTGGGAGTGTTAAACGTGTCAGGGACTGACAGAGGAGTACCCAGGGAGGTCAGAGGTGTGCCTTGGAGGCTGAGAAGTGTACCTGGGAGTGTCTGGGGTGTACCTGGAGTGTCAGAGGTGTACCTGGGAGTTTCAGGTGTACTAGGAATGTCATTGAGCACCTGGGAGGCTCAGAGGTGTACCTGGCAGTGTCTGAGGCATACCTGGGAGTGTCAGAGGTGTACCTGGGAGGCCGGAGGTGTACCTGGGAGTGTCAGAGGTGTACCTGGGAGTGCCTGAGAAGGGACCTGAGTGTAAGGCAGGCACCTGGGAGGCCTGAGGTGTACCTGGGAGGCTGAGGTGTACCTGGGAGGTCAGAGGTGCACCGGAGGCCAGAGGTGCACCTGGGAGGTCAAAGGTACCTGGGAGGCAGAGGTGTACCTGGGAGGTCGGAGGTGAACCTGGGAGTAAGCAGAAGGCACCTGGGAGGTTGAGGTACCTGGGAGGTCGGAGGTGTACCTGGGAGGTCAGAGGCATACCTGGGAGGTCAGAGGTTTACCTGGGAGCCATGATGTACCTGGGAGGTCTGAGGTACCTGGAGAGTCAGAGGTGTGCCTGGGAGGTCAGAGGTGCACTTGGGAGTGTCAGAGGTGCACCTGGGAGTGTCTGAGGTGTACCTGGCAGTGTCCGAGGTGCACCTTGCAGTGTCTGAGGTGTACCTAGCACTCGAAGCGGTGTACCTGTGAGTGTCACGGTGCAACCTGGGAGTGCTGAGGTGCATCAGGAGGACAGAGGAGCACCTAGGAGGCTGGGGAGGTGTACCTGGGAGCCGAGGTGTACCTGGGAGTTAGTACCTGGGAGGCCAGAGGTACCAGGGAATGTCAGTGGAGAACCCAGGAAGGCAAAACCTGGGAGGTCGGATGTACCTGGGAGGCTGGGGGTGTACCAGGAGTGTCAGTGGAGTACCTGGGATGTCAGAGGTGTACCTGGGAGTGTCGGAGGCCATGGAGTGTCGGAGGTGTACTGCAGCCAAGGAAAATGGGAAGTCAGAGAGGTGCCTGGGAGTGTCTGGTGCACCTGGGAGTGTCTGAGGTGTACCTGGGAGTGTCTGAGCTGTACCTGGGAGGTCAGAGAAGCACCAGAGAGTGTCACAGGAGCCTGGGAGTTTGAGAGGTACCTGGGAGGTGGAGATGTGCACCCAGGAGTGTCTGAGGGTACCTGGGAGGTCAGGAGGTGAACCTGGGAGGTCTGAGGCACTGAGTGTCAGAGGTGCACCTGGGGGTGTCAGGGAGAACCAGGGAGTGAAAGAGGTGTTCCTGGAGTGTCAAAGGTGTACCAGGAGGTCTGAGGTGTTCCTGGGAGTGTCAGAGATGTACCAGAGAGTGTCAGAGGATACCCAGGAGTGGCCAGAGGGAAGCTGGGAGGCCGGAGGTGCACCTAGGAGTATCGGAGGTTTACCTGGGAGGCCGGAGTTCCTGGGAGGTCGGAGGAGGAAGCAAATGGGAGGTAGGAGGTACCTGGGAGTGTCGGAGGTGTACCTGGAGAGTCAGAGGTGCACTTGGGAGTGTCAGAGTTACCTGGGAGGTCACGGTGTACCAGGAGTGTCTGAGGTGTACCTGGGAGTGTCAGAGATGTGCCAAGAGTGTCAGAGGTGCACCCCAGAGTGTCAGAGGTGCACCTTGAGTGTCTGAGGTACCTGGGAGTGTCTGAGGTGTACCTGGCAGGTCCTCAGGTGTGCCTGGCAGTGCCTGAGGTGCACCTTGCAGTGCCATGGTACATGGGAGTGACAGAGGTACCTCGAGTGTCAAAGACGGAGTTCCGAGACAAGATGTACAGGGAGGTCAGAGGAATACCTAGGGAGTGTCAGAGGTACCTGGGAGTATCGGAGGTGTACCTGGGAGGCCGGAGGTGTACCTGGGAGTGTCATAGGTGTACCTGGGAGGTCAGAGATATACCTGGGAGGCTCAGAGGTGTATGGGAGTGGTGGACGTGCACCTGGTGGGTCAGAGGTGTACCAGGGAATGTCAGTGTAGTCCTGGGAGTGTCTGAGGGTACCTGGTAGTGCTCTGAGGTGTGCCTGGCAGTGTCTGAGGTGTGCCTGGAAGTGCTGGGAGGCACTTTGGAGGTCAGAGGTGCACCTGGAGTGTCTGAGGTGTACCTGGGAGTGTCTGAGGTACCTGGCATCAGAGGTGTACCCAGTGTCTGAGGCACTGTTAGCGGTGTACCTGGAGGCAGCACCTGGGAGGTTAGAGGAGTATCAGGGAGTGACAGAGGAGCACCTAGGAGGTCAGAGGTGTACCTGGGAGTGTCAGAGGTGTACCTGGGAGCACGAGGTCTACCTGGGAGTGTCAGAGGTGTACCTGGAGTGTCAAGGTGTACATGGAGTCTCAGAGGTACCTGGGAGGCTGAGATGCACCTGGGAGGTAAAAGTGTACCTAGGAGGTCGGAGGTGCACCTGGAGGTCGGAGGTGCACCTGAGTGTCCGAGGTGTACTTGGGAGGTCAGAGGCACCTGGAGGTCAGCGGTGCATATGGGAGTGTCTGAGGTGTACCTGGGAGTGCCAGAGGCTGAGTGCCTGGGGAGGTGCACTTTGGGAGTGCCAGAGGCACCTTGGGAGTGACATGTACCTGGGAGTGCCTGAGGAGTACCTGGCATTGTCTCTGAGGTGCACCTGGCAGTGTCTGAGGCATACCCTGCAGTGTCAGCGGGAACATGGGAGTGTCATGGTAACAACATGTTAAACGTGTATCAGGAGTGACAGAGGAGCACTCAGGAGGCCAGAGTGCCTGGGAGTGTGAGGCACTGAGTGTCTTAAAAATTTCGGAGTGTCAGAGGTACCTGGAGTTTCAGGGTAAATTAGGAATGTCAGGTGGAGTACCTGGAGTCAGAGGTGTACCTGGCAGTGTCAGTAGGCACCTGGAAAAGTGGGTGCACCTGGGAGGAAGAAACGTGTATCAGGGAATGAGAGAGTGAGTGTTCAGAGTGTCAGAGGTGTGCCTGGGAGTGAGAAGGTACCTGAAAAACAGGAAATGTCAGTGAGTACAAAGATTGTCAGAGGTGTACCTGGGAGTGTCAGAGGTGCACCTGGGAGGCCAGAGGTGTACCTGGGAGGCCAGAGCAAAATCTGGGAGGTCGGAGGTATCTGGGAGTGCAAAGGTACTGGGAGGCTTGAGGTGCACCCGGGAGGCTGGAGGTACCTTGGGAGTGGTCAGAGGTGTACCTGGGAGGCCAGCGGTGCACCTGGGAGTGACTGAGGTACCTGGGAGGCCAGAGGGTGCCCAGGAGTGTCACAGGCATCTTGAGTGTCACAGGTGCACCTGGAGTGTCTGTGGTGCACCTGGGAGTGTCTGAGGTGTACCTGGCAGTGTTCGAGGTGTGCCCAGAAAAGGCCCATGGCAATTTGGCACTGTCAGCGGTGTACCTGGGAGGTCGGATGCACATGGAATGTCAGGAGGTGTACCTTGCAGAAAGAAGCGATGTACCCAGGGCCAGAGGTGTGCCTGGGGAGTGTCTGAGGTGTACCCAGGAGTGGCCTGAGGTGCCTGGGAGCACCAAAGGCACCAGAGTGCCGAGGCACCAGGGAGCGTCACAGGAGCACCTGGGAGGTGAGATGTGCACTGGAGTGTGAGAGGTGTACCCAGGGAGAGTGTCTGAGGTGTATCTGGGAGTGACAGGAGGCACCCCTTGAGTGTCAAAGATGTACCTGGGAGTGTCAGAGACAAAACAGGAGTGTCAGAGGAATACCTAGGAGTGTCAGAGTGCACCTGGGAGTATCGGAGGCACCTGGGAGTGTCAGAGGTACCTGGGAGTGTCATAGGTGTACCTGGGAGTGTCAGAGACATACCCTGGGAGGCCAGAGGTATGTGGGAGCAAGGTTGGACGTACCCGGGAGTGTCAGAGGTGCACCAGGAACGTCAGTAGTACCTGGGATGAGGTGTAACCCTGGGAGTTTCAGAGGCACTGGGAGGCAGAGGTGCACCTGGGAATGTCAGGAGGTGTACTTGGGGAGGTCAGGAGGTGTACCTGGGGAGGCCTGAAAGTGTAATTTATGAGTGTGAGAAGCGTTCCTGGAGTGTCTGGGGGTGTACCTGGAGGCCTGGGGTTTTACATGGAGTGTCTGAGGTGGGCACTGGAGGCCTGCCAGTTGTACCTGGGAGTGTTTGAGATGATGGAGGACAGAGGCACCTGGCAGGCCGGGGGCACAAACGGGGAGGCCAGAGATGTGCCTGGGGAGTGTCTGAGGTGCACCTGGGAGTGTCTGAGGTGCACCTGGGAGTGTCTGAGGCATACCTGGGAGTGTCAGAGAAGCACCCGGGAGTGTCACAGGAGGGCCTCAGGGAGTGTGAGAGGTACCGGAAAGTCAAGAGGCGTACCTGAGTGCCTTGAGGTGTACCGAGTGTCTGAGGTGTACCTTAAAAGCTAGGGGAGAACTAGGGAGTGAAAGAGGTGTACCTGGGAGGCCAGAGGTGTACCTCAGGAGTGTCTGAGGTGTTCCTGGGAGTGTCAGAGGTGTACCTGGAGTGTCGGAGGTGTGGCCTGTAAGAGTGTGGAGAAGTGTTCTAGGAGTGTCAGAGGTGTACCTAGGAGTGTCATAGGTGTACCTGGGAGTGTCAGAGGTACCTGGGAGTGCCTGAGCACCAGAGTGTAAAAGTGCACCTAGGAGTGTCGGAGGTGTACCTTGAGTGTCGGAGGTGGGTACCTGGGGGAGTGTCCGAGGTGGGGCACTTGGGAGGCTGAGGCACCAGGAGTGTCTGGGGGCGGTGTACCTGGGAGTGTCTGAGGTGTACCCAGGAGTGTCAGAGGTGCCTTGGAGCTGAGAAATTGGGAGTGTCAGAGGTGCACCTTGGAGTGACTTACATGCACCCAGAGGTCTGAGAGCACCTGCATTGTCTGAGGTGCACCTGGCAGTGCTTGAGGTATACCTGGCAGACATGTGTACCTGGGAGGCCAAAATTGGAGTGTTAAATGTGTATCAGGGACCTGACAGAGGAGCACCTAGGAGTGTCAGAGGTGTGCCTGAGTGTGAGAAGTGTACCTGGGAGTGTCTGGGGTGTACCTTGAGTGTCAGAGGTGTACCTGGGAGTTTCAGGGGTGTACCAGGGAACGTCATTGAGCACTGGGGAGGCCAGAGTGCACCTGGCAGTGTCAAAGGTACACCTGGGAGCAAGTCAGAGGTGTACCTGGGAGGTCGGAGGTACCTGGGAGGTAAAGGTAGTACCTGGGAGTGTCGGAGGTGTACCTGAGTGTCTGGGGTTTGGTCAGGGAGTGTCTTGAGGTGCACCCAGAGTGTCACAGGTGTACCTGGAGTGTCAGAGGTGTGCACTGGAGAGTGTCAGGTGTACCATGGAGTGTCAGTGGAGTTCCCGGGAGTGTGATAAGTGTACCTGAGTGTTAGAGGTATCAGGAGTGACAGAGGAGCACCTAGGGAGTGCCGAGGCACTGGGAGTGCTCAGAGGTGTACCTGGGATTATCGGAGGTACCTGGAGTGTCAGAGGTGCACGGGGTGTCAGGAGGTGCACCAGGAGTGTCAGGAGATGTACCTGGGAGTGTCAGAGATGTACCAGGAGTGTCAGAGGAATACCCAGGAGTGTCAGAGGTACCTGGGAGTATCGAGGTGTACCTGGGAGTGTCAAAGGTGCACCTGGGAGTGTCATAGGGTGAACCTGGGGAGTGTCAGAGATATACCTGGGGAGGTCAGAGGTGGCTGGGAGTGCTGGGACGGGTACCTGGGAGTGTCAGAGGTAAAATTAGGAATGTCAGTGTAGTACCTGGGAGTGCTGAGGTGCACCTGGTGATGTCGGAGGTGTACTTGGTGAGTGTGAGAAGTGTTCCTGGGAGTGTCTGGGGTGTACCTGGAGTGTCAGAGGTGTACCTGGGAGGTTTGAGGTACCAGTGAGTAAAAGAGCTTTTGCCCTAGGGAGTGTCTGGGGTACCTGGGAGTGTCTGGGGGTTTACCTGGGAGTGGCTGAGGTGTACCTGAGGAGTGCTCACAGGTGGGTACCTGGGAGTGTCACAGGTGTACCTGGGAGTGTCAGGGTGTACCATGGAGTGTCAGTGGGAGGCTCCAGAGCAGGATAAGTGTAACTGGTGTCTGGGGCCTGGGAGGTTAGAGGTTTCACCTGGGAGGTCAGAGGTGTACCTGGGAGCATCAGGGGTACCAGGGAATGTCAGGTGGAGCACGTGGGAGTGTCACAGGTGTACCTGGGAGGCCAGAGGTGTACCTGGGAGGCCAAAGGTGTACCTGGGAGTGTCAGAGGTGTACCTGGGAGTGTCGGAGGTGGACCAGGGAGTGTAAGGTAGTGCACCTGGGAGTGCCTGAGGTGCCTGGGAGTGTCGGAGGTGCACCTGGGAGTGTCAGAGGTGTACTTTGGAGGCTGAGGTTTACCTGGGAGGCCAAAGGATAAAAATTTGGAGTGTCTGAGGTGCACCTGGGAGTGTCAGAGGTGTGCCTGGGAGTGTCAGGAGGTGCACTTGAGTGTCAGAGGTGCACCTGGGAGTGTCTGAGGTGCACCTGGCAGTGTCTGAGGTGTACCTTGCAGTGTCTGGAGGTGCACTGGCACCGTTAGCGGTGTACCTGGGAGTGTCACAAACCTGGAGTGCTTGAGGTGCATCAGGAGTGATGAGGAGCACCAGGGAGGTCAGGAGGTGCACCTGGGAGGCCAGAGGTGTACCTGGGAGTTTCTGGAGTCAAACTGGAGTGTCAGAGGTACCAGGGAATGTCAGTGGAGAACCTGTATGTGTCAAAGGTGTACCTGGGAGTGTTGCATGTACCTGGGAGTGTCAGGGGTGTACCTGGGATGTCAGAGGTGTACCCGGGGAGTGTCGGAGGTGTACATGGAGTGTCGGAGGTGCACCTGGCAGTGTCAGCGGTGCACCTGGGAGTACAGAGGCGGTGCCTGGGAGTGTCTGAGGTGTACCTGGGAGTGTCTGAGGTGCACCTGGGAGTGTCTGAGCTGTACCTGGGAGTGCCAGAGAAGTACCAGAGAGTGCTCACAGGAGTACCTGGGAGTTTGAGAGGTGTACCTGGGAGTGTGATGCCCTAGGGAGTGGTCTTGAGGTGGGTACCTGGGAGGTCAGGTACCTGGAGTGTCTGAGGCACCCGAGGTCTGAGGTGTACCTGGGGTGTCAGGGGAGAACCAGGGGAGGAAAGAGGTAACCTGGAGTGTCAAAGGTGTACCAGGGAGTGTCTGAGGTGTCTTGGGAGTGTCAGAGATGTACCAGAGAGTGCCGGGGAGATACCTAGGAGTGCCAGGAGGTGTAGGCTGGGAGTGTCAGAGGTACCTAGGGAGACGGGAGGTTTACCCAAATGAGCTACCTGGGAAAGAAGCCGAGGTACCTGGAGCGTGAGGAAGTGGCACCCGGAGTGTAGGAGGTGTACCTGGGAGTGTCGGAGGTGCAAATTTGGAGAGTCAGAGTACCTCTGGGAGTGTCAGAGTTGTACCTAGATGTCATGAAAAATTAGGGAGTGTCTGAGGTGTACCTGGAGCACGGAGATGTGCTCTAAGAGTGCTTTCCAGAGTGTACTGAGGAGTCGAGGCACCCTGAGTGTCTGAGGCACCAGTCCAGGTGTACCTGGCAGTGTCTCAGGTGTGCCTGGCAGTGTCTGGAGGGGGTGCAATTTGCAGTGCCAGCGGTACATGGAGTGGGACAGAGGTGTACCTCGGAGGTCAAGATGTACCTGGAGTGTCAGAGATGCACCAGGGGAGTGTCAGAGGAATACCTGGAGTGTCAGGAGGTATGTGGAGCAAGGACGGCACTGGAGTGTCAGAGGTGTACCAGGGAATGTCAGTGTAGCACCTGGGAGTGTCAGGAGGTGTACCTGGGAGCACGAGGTACCTGGGAGTGTCGGGGAGGTGTACCTGGGAGTGTCATAGGTGTACCTGGGAGTGTCAGAGATATACCTGGGAGGTCAGAGGTGTATGTGGAGTGTTGGACGTGCAATCTGGGAGGCCAGAGGTGTACCAGGGAATGTCAAGTAGGCACCTGGGAGTGTCTGAGGTGTACCTGGCAGTGTCTGAGGTGTGCCTGCAAACCTGAGCCTCAGCGTCAGAGGTGCACTTGAGTGTCAGAGGCACCGACAGTTCCTGAGGTGTACCTTGGGTGGAGCAGTTCGAGGTACCTGGCATCAGAGGTGTACCTGGCAGTGTCTGGAGGTGTACCTGGCACTGTTAGCGGTGTACCTGGGAGTGTCAGCAGCACCTGGGAGTGTTAGGGAGGTGCATCAGGAGTGACAGAGAGTACCTAGGAGTGTCAGAGGTGTACCTGGGAGTGTCAGAGGTGCACCTGGGAGTATCGGAGGTCTACCTGGGAGTGTCAGAGGTGTACCTGAGTGTAAAAGTGTACCTAGGGAGTGTCGGAGGTGCACCTTGAAAGCACTGGAGAGGTACCTGGGAGGCCCTGAGGTGTACTTGGGAGTTGCCTGAGTGTACCTGAGGCCAGTGGTGTACCTGGAATGTCTGAGGTGTACCCAGAGTGCTGGGAGGTGTGCCTGGGAGTGTCAGAGGTGCACTTTGGGAGTGCTCACAGAGGTGCACCTGGAGACTTACATGTACCTGGGAGTGTCTGAGGAGTACCTGGCATTGTCTGAGGTGTACCTGGCAGTGTTCGAGAAAGGGCCTGGTGAAAGCCAGCGGTGTACCTGGGAGGCCAGCGGTGTACCTGGGAGTGTTAAACGTATCAGGGGAGTGACAGAGGAGTACCTAGGAGTGTCAGAGGTGTGCCTGGGAGTGTGAGAAGTGTACCTGGGAGTGTCTGGGTGTACCTTGAGTGTCAGAGGTGTACCTGGGAGTTTCAGGGTGCACTAGGAATGTCAGTGAGTACCTGGGAGCTGACAGTACCTGGCAGTGTTGGGGCAGGTACCTGGGAGTGGTGAAAATCTTGGGAGTGTTAAAACGTGTATCAGGGAATGAGAGAGGAGCAGCACCTAGGAGTGTCAGAGGTGTGCCTGGGAGTGTGAGAAGTGTACCTGGAGTCTGTTGTACCTTTAGGAAATGGCTAGTGGGAGGCTAAAGATTGTCAGGAGGTGTACCTGGGAGGCCAGAGGTGTACCTGGGAGGCGTCAGAGGTGCACCTGGGAGGCCAGAGGTGCACCTGAGTGTCGGAGGTGTATCTGGGAGTGTAAGTGTACCTGGGAGTGTCAGAGATGTACCAGGGGGTTGTCAGAGGAATACCTATTGAGTGTCAGAGGTGTACCTGGGAATATCGGAGGTGTACCTGGGAGTGTCAGGGTGTACCTGGGAGTGTCTGAGGTGTACCTGGGAGTGTCTGAGGTGTACCTGGAGTGTCTGAGGTGTACCTGGGGGTGTCAGAAAGTACCAGGGAGTGTCGCAGGAGTACCTGGGAGTTTGAGAGGTGTACCTGGGAGTGTAGGAGGTGTACTAGGGTGCCTGGGGTGTACCTGGGAGTGTCAGGCGTGTGCCTGGGAGTGTCTGAGGTGTACCTCGAGTGTCTGAGGTGTACCTGGGGTGTCAGGGAGAACCAGCAGTGAAAGAGGGTGTGTACCTGGGAGTGTCTGAGGTGTACCGGGAGTGTCTGAGGTGTTCTGGGAGTGTCAGAGATGTACCAGAGAGTGTCTGAGGAATACCTAGGAGTGTCAGAGGTGTCCTGGAAGTGTCAGAGGTGTACCTAGGGTATCGGAGGTTTACCTGGGAGTGTCGGAGTTGTACCTGGGTGTGTCGGAGGAGGTGTACCTGGGAGTGTGAGAGTGTGTACCTGGGAGTGTCGGTGGGGTGTGCCTGGGAGGTGTCGGAGGTGTACCTGGGAGGTCAGAGAGGTGTGCTTGGGAGTGTCAGAGGTGTGGGAGTGTCAGCGGTGTACTCTGAGTGTCTGAGGTGTACCTGGGAGTTGTCAGAGGTGTGCCTGGGAGTGTCAGAGGTGCACTTGCAGTGTCAGAGGTGCACTTTGAGTGTCTGAGGTGTACCTGGGAGTGTCTGAGGTGTACCTGGCAGTGTCTCAGGTGTACCTGTGCGGTGTCTGAGGTATTCCTTGCAGTGTCAGCGGTGGCACATGGGGTGTCAGCGGTGTGCCTGGGAGTGTGAGAGATGTGCCGGGGGTGTCGGAGAATACCTGTGGAGTGTCAGGGGTGTACCTGGGGTATCGGAGGTGTACCTGGGAGGTGTCTGAAGTTGTACCTGGGGTGTCTGAGGTGTACCTGGCAGTGTCTGGGGTGTGCCTGGCAGTGTCTGAGGTGTGCCTGGGAGTGTCAGAGGTGACCTTGGGAGTGTCAGAGGTGCACCTTTGGGTGTCTGAGGTGTACTTGGGAGTGTGCAAGTGTACCTGGCATTGTCTGAGGTGTGCCTGGCATTGTCTGGGTGTACCTGTGCAGTGTAGCAGTGCCTGGGAGGTATGCAAGAGTGGCCTGGAGTGTCAGAGGTTGTGCCTAGTGTCAGAGGTGCACTTGGAGTGTCAGAGTGCAGAGTGTTACTGAGGTGTACCTGGGAGTGTCTGAGGTTGTACCTGGCAGTTTGCAGGTGTACCTGGCAGTGTCTGAGATTGTACCTGGCACAGTGCGTAGTACCTTGGGTGTCAGCGGTGCACCTGGGAGTGTTAGAGTTGTATCAGGGAGTGACAGAGGAGTATCTAGGAGTGTCAGAGGTGTACCTGGGGTGTCAGAGGTGTGCCTGGGATTATCGGAGGTGTACCTGGGAGTGTCAGAGGTGTCCTGGGGTGTCAGAGGTGTAACTGGGAGTGTCAGAGATGTACCTGGGGGTGTCAGAGGGTGTACTTGGGAGTGTCAGAGGGTGTACCTGGGAGTGTCAGCGTGTACCTGGGAGTGTCAGAGGTGTACCTGGGAGTATCGGAGGTGTACCTGGGAGTGTCATAGGTGTACCTGAGTGTCAGATATATATACCTGGGAGTGTCAGAGGTATGTGGGAGTGTTGGATGTGTACCCGGGAGTGTCAGAGGTGTACCAGGGAATATCAGTGTAGTATCTGGGAGTGTGAGGTGCCCTGGGAGTTTCAAAGGTGTACCTGGGCGTGTCAGAGGTGTACCTGGGAGTGTCAAGGTTGTACCACGGAATGTCAGTGGAGTACCTAGCAGTGTCAGAGGTGTACCTGGGAGTGTCAGAGGTTTTGGGAGTGTCAGAGGTGTACCTGGGAGTGTCAGAGGTGTACCAGGGAGTGTCGGAGGTGTACTTGCGAGTGTGAGAAGTGTTCCTGGGAGTGTCTGGGGTGTACCTGGAAGTGTCTGGGGTTTACCTGGGAGTGTCTGAGGTGTACCTGGTGAGTGTCACAGGTGTGCCTGGGAATGCAGGGTGCACTGGAGTGTCAGGGGTGTACCGGGAATGTCAGTGGAGTACCTGGGAGTGTCAGAGGTGTGGGAGTGTCAGGGGGTGTACCTGGGAGTGTCAAGGTGTACCTGGGAGTGTGAGGTGTGCCTGGGGTGTCGGAGGTGTACACAGGGTGTGAGTAGTGTGCCTGGGTGTCGGAGGTTTGCACCTGGGAGTGTGGAGGTGTACCTGGGAGTGTCAGGGTGTGCCTGGGAGTGTCAGAGGTGTACCTGGGAGTGTCAGCGGTGTGCCTGGGAGTGTCTGAGGGGTGTACCTGGGAGTGTCAGACGTGTGCCTGGGAGTGTCAGAGGTGCTTTGGGTGTCGAGGTGCACCTGGGAGTGTTTGAGGTGTACCTGGCAGTGTCTGGTGTGCCTGGCAGTGTCTGAGGTGGCTACCAGGTATGTGCTGGTGTACCTGGGAGTGTCAGCGGTGCACCTGGAGTCTTTGAGGTCTATCAGGGAGTGACAGAGAGGTACCTAGGAGTGTCAGGGTGTACTGGGAGTGTCAGAGGTGTACCTGGGAGTATCAGAGTTGTACCTGGGAGTGTCAGAGGTGTACCTGGGGTGTGGGGTGTACTGGGGTGTCGGGTATCTGGGAGTGTTGGACGTGTACCTCGCAATGTCAGAGGTGTACCAGGGAATTGTCAGTGGAGAACCTGGGGTGTCAGGGTGTACCTGGGAGTGTCAGGAGGTGTACCTGGGAGTGTCAGGGGTGTACCAGGGAGTGTCAGTGGGTACCTGCAGAGTGTCAGGGTGTACCTGGGAGTATCGGGTACACAGAGTATCAAGGGTGTACCTGGGAATGTCATAGGTGAACACAAGTGTCAGAAGATATACCTGGGAGTGTCAGAGGTGTATGTGGAGAGCTGGACGTGGCACTGGTGTCAGAGGTGTACCAGGAATGTCAGGTGTAGTACTGGGAGTGTCAGAGGTGCACCTGGAGTTTCAGAGGTGTTCTGGGGTATGGGGCAGTACCTGGGAATGTCAGAGGTGTGCCTGGGAGTGTCAGAGGTGTACCTAGTGTCGAGAGGTGTGCTTGCGAGTGTGGTGTTCCTGGGAGTGTCTGGGGTGTGCCTGGAAGTGTCTGCAGGGTTTACCTGGGGTGTCTGAGGGGTGTACCTGGTGAGTGTCACATGCCTGGGAGTGTCACAGGTGTACCTGGGAGTGTCAGGGGTGTACCATGGGTGTCAGTGGAGTACCTGGAGTGTGAAAGTGCACCTGGGATTGTGCAGGGGTGTACCTCTGGAGTGTCAGAGGTGTACCTGGGGTGTCAGAGGTGTGCATAGGGTGTCAGGGTGTGCCAGGGAATGTCAGTAGTACCTAGTGTCAGGAGGTTGTGCGTGGGAAGTGTCAGAGGAATGCGTAGGGTGTCAGAGGTGTACCTGGGAGTATCGGAGGTGTACCTGGGAGTGTCAGAAGGTGTACCTGGGATTGTCATAGGTGTACCTGGGAGTGTCAGAATATACTGCGGAGTGTCAGGGGTGTATGTGGGAGTGTTGGACGTGTACCTGGGGTGTCAGAGGTGTGCAGGGAATGTCAGTGTAGTACCTGGGGGTGTCAGGGTGCACCTGGGGGTTTCAGGGGTGTGCCTGGGAGTATGAGAGGTGTACCTGGGAATGTCAGAGGTGTGCCTGGGAGTGTCAGAGGTGTGCCTGGGAGTGTGGGTGTGCTTGCGGGTGTGAGAAGTGTTCCTGGAGTATCTAGGGTGTGCTGGGAGTGTCTGGGGGTTTACCTGGGGAGTGTCAGAGGTGTACCTGGTGGGTGTCACGGTGTGCCTGGGAGTGTCGGATGTGTGCATGGAGTGTCAGAGGGGTGTACCTGGCAGTGTCAGCGGTGTGCCTCGGGTGTCAGGAATGTGCCTGGGAGTGTCTGGGGTGTACCTGGGGAGTGTCTGAGGGGTGTGCAGGGGAGTGTCGGAGGTGTATCTGGGAGGTGTTGGACGTGTACCTCGCAATGTCAGAGGTGTGCCAGGGAATGTCAGTGGAGGAGCCTGGGAGTGTCAGAGGTGTGCCTGGGAGTGTCGGAGGTGTACCTGGGGTGTGTCAGGGGTGTACCAGGGGTGTCAGTGGAGTACCTGGGAGTGTCAGAGGTGTACCTGGGAGTATCGGAGTTGTACCTGGGAGTGTCAGAGGTGTACCTGGGGTGTCAGAGGTGTACCTGGGAGTGTGGAGGTGTATCTGGGAGTGTTGGACGTGTACCTCGCAATGTCAGAGGTGGCACCAGGGAATGTCAGTGGAGAACCTGGGAGTGTCAGTGTACCTGGGAGTGTCAGGTGTACCTGGGAGTGTCAGGGTGTACCAGGGGAGTGTCAGTGGAGTGCCTGGGGTGTCAGAGGTGTGCCTGGGGTATCGGAGGTGTGCCTGGGGGTCAGAGGTGTGCCTGGGAATGTGTCAGATGAACCTGGGGGTGTCAGAGATGTAGGTGTCAGAGGTGTGTGGAGCTGGACGTGTGCCTGGGGTGTCAGAGGTGTGCCGGGGAATGTCAGTGTGAGTACCTGGGGAGTGTCAGGGGTGCACCTGGGGTTTTCAGAGGGGTGTTCTGGGAGTATGAGACGTGTACCTGGGAATGTCAGAGGTGTGCCTGGGAGTGTCAGAGGTGTACCTGGGATTGTCGGAGGTGTACTTGCAGGGGTGTGAGGTGTTCCTGGGAGTGTCTGGGGTGTGCCTGGAAGTGTCTGGGGTTTACCTGGGGAGTGTCTGAGGTGTGCCTGGTGAGTGTCAGGAGTGTGCCTGGGGAGTGTCAGGTGTGCCTGGGGTGTCAGGGTGTGCCATGGAGTGTCAGTGGAGTACCTGGGAGTGTGAAAGTGTGCCTGGGAGTGTCTGGGGTGTGCCACCTGAGGGTGTCAGAGGTGTGCCTGGGGTGTCAGGGGTTTGCCTGGGGTGTCAGGGGTGTGCCAGGGAATGTCAGTGGAGTACCTGGGAGTGTCAGGGTGTGCGTGGGGAGTGTCAGGGTGTACCTGGGGTGTCAAGGTGTGCCTGGGGTGTCAGGGTGTACCTGGGGTGTCAGGTGTGCCTGGGGTGTGGGTGGTGTGCCTGGGGTGTCGGAGGTTTACCTGGGGTGTCAGGAGGTGTGGGGTGTCAGGGTGTGCTGTCAGAGGTGTACCTGGGGAGTGTCAGCGATGTACCTGAATGTCATGGGTGTACCGGTGTCAGGGTGTACCTGGGAGTGTCAGTGTGCTTGCGAGTGTGAGAAGTGTTCTGGGGAGTGTCTGGGGTGTGCCTGGCGGTGTCTGGGGTTTACCTGGGGTGTCAGGGGTGTGCCTGGTGGGTGTCACAGGTGTACCTGGGGGTGTCAGAGGTGTATGTGGGAGAGCTGGACGTGTGCCTGGGGTGTCAGAGGTGTACCAGGGAATGTCATTGTAGTACCTGGGAGTGTCAGAGGTGCAACTGGGGTTTCAGGGTGTTCCTGGGGTATGAGAGGGTGTACCTGGGAATGTCAGAGGTGTGCCTGGGGTGTCAGAGGTGTGCCTGGGGTGTCGGAGGTGTGCGAGGTGTGAGAAGTGTTCCTGGGGTGTCTGGGGTGTACCTGGCAGTGTCTGGGGTTTACCTGGGAGTGTCTGAGGTGTGCCTGGTGAGTGTCACAGGTGTGCCTGGGGTGTCAGGGTGTGCCTGGGAGTGTCAGGGTGTGCCATGGTGTCAGTGGGTACCTGGGGTGTGATAAGTGTGCCTGGGGTGTCTGGGGTGTGCCTGGGGTGTCAGAGGTGTACCTGGGAGTGTCAGGGTGTGCCAGGGAATGTCAGTGGGTACCTGGGAGTGTCAGAGGTGTGCCTGGGGTGACAGAGGTGTGCCTGGGAGAGTCAGAGGTGTGCTTGGGGTGTTAGAGTTGTGCCTGGGAGTGTCAGCGGTGTACCAGGGAGTGTCTGAGGTGTGCCTGGGAGTGTCAGAGGTGCACTTGCAGTGTCAGAGGTGCACCTTTGAGTGTCTGGTGTGCCTGGGAGTGTCTGAGGTGTGCTGGCAGTGTCTCAGGGTGTGCCTGGCAGTGTCTGAGGTGCCTTGGAGTGTCAGCGGTGTGCATGGGGAGTGTCAGCGGTGTGCCTGGGGTGTCAGAGTGTGTGGGGTGTCAGAATGCCTATGAGTGTCAGAGGTGTACCTGGGGTATCGGAGGTGCTGCCTGAAGTGTCAGAGGTGCACTTGGGAGTGTCAGAGTGCTGTGGGTGTCTGAGGTGTGCCTGGCAGTGTCTGGTGTGCCTGGCACTGTTTGCGGTGTACGCCTGGGAGTGTCAGTGCACAAGTGTTAGAGTGTATCAGGGGAGTGACAGAGGGTACCTAGGAGTGTCAGAGGTGTGCCTGGGAGTGTCAGAGGTGTATCTGGGGGTGTCAGAGGTGTGCCTGGGAGTGTCGGAGGTGTGTGCCTGGGGTGTCATGGGTGTGCCTGGGGAGTGTCAGAGGTGTGCCTGGGGGTGTCATAGTGTGCCTGGGGAGTGTCAGGGTGTGCCTGGGGTGTCGAGTGTGCCTGGGGAGTGTAAAGGTGTGCCTGGTGTCGGAGGTGTGCCTGGTGGGGTGTGCCTGGGAGTGTCCGAGGTGTGCTTGGAGTGTCAGAAGTGCCTGGGGTGTCAGCGGTGTGCCTGGGGTGTCTGAGGTGTGCCTGGGAGTGTCAGAGGTGTGCCTGTGGGGTGTCAGAGTGCACTTGGGGTGTCAGAGGTGCAGGTGACTTGTACCTGGTGTCTGAGGGTACCTGGCATTGTCTGGGGTGTACCTGGCAGTGTCTGAGGTGTGCCTGGCAGTGTCAGGGTGTGCCTGAGTGTCAGGGTGTGCCTGGGAGTGTTAAACGTGTATCAGGGAGTGACAGAGGTGCCTGGGAGTGTCAGGGTTATGCCTGGGGAGTGTGAGAAGTGTGCCTGGGGAGTGTCTGGGGTGTGCCTTGAGTGTCAGAGGTGTACCTGGGGTTTCAGGGGTGTGCCAGGGAATGTCAGTGGGTACCTGGGATTGTCAGAGGTGTGCCTGGGAGTGTCAGAGGTGTACCTGGGAGTGTCAGAGGTGTGCCTGGGAGTGTCAGAGGTGCCTGGGAGTGTCAGGGGTGTATCTGGGCGTGTAAGAGTGTGCCGAGTGTCGGAGGTGTGCCTGGGAGTGTGGAGGTGTGCTTGGAGTGTCAGAGGTGTGCCTGGGAGTGTCAGCGGTGTGCCTGGGGTGTCTGGGGTGTGCCTGGGAGTGTCAGAGGTGTGCCTGGGGAGTGTCACAGGTGCACTTGGGGAGTGTCGGGGGTGCACCTTGGAGTGTCTTAGGTGTGCCTGGGGAGTGTCTGAGGTGTACTGGCAGTGTCTGAGGTGTGCCTGGGCAGTGTCTGGGGTGTGCCTGGCACTGTCAGCGGTGTACCTGGGGAGTGTCAGCGGTGCACCTGGGAGGTGTTAGAGTGTATCAGGGAGTGACAGAGGTACCTAGGGGTGTCAGAGGTGTACCTGGGGTGTCAGAGTGCCTGGGAGTATCAGAGGTGTCCTTGGGTGTCAGAGGGGTGTACATGGGGTCAGAGGTGTACCTGGGAGTGTCAGAGATGTGCCTGGGAGTGTCAGAGGTGTATCTGGGAGTGTTGTACGTGTGCCTGGGAGTGTCAGAGGCGTGCAGGGAATGTCAGTGGAGAACCTGGGAGTGTCAGAGGTGTGCCTGGGAGTGTCAGGGTGTGCCTGGGGTGTCAGGGTGTACCAGGGGAATGTCATTGGAGTGCCTGGGAGTGTCAGAGGTGTACCTAGGGTGTCGAGATGTACATGGAATGTCAGAGTGTACCTGGCAGTGTCAGCGATGTGCCTGGGAGGGTCAGGATGTGCCTGGGGAGTGTCTGAGGTGTGCAGGTGTCTGAGGTGTGCCTGGAGTGTCTAGCAGTGTGCCTGGGAGTGTCAGAGTACCAGGGGAGTGTCACAGGAGTACCTGGGAGTGTGAGAGGTGTGCCTAGGAGTGTCTGGGGGTGTACATGGGAGTGTCAGAGGTGTACCTGGGAGTGTCAGATGTGACTGGGAGTGTCAGAGGTGTGCCAGGGGTGTCAGAGGAATACGTGGGAGTGTCAGAGGTGTGCCTGGGGTATCGGAGGTGTGCCGGAGTGTCAGAGGTGTGCCTGGGATTGTCATAGGTGTGCCTGGGAGTGTCAGAGATATGCCTGGGGAGTGTCAGAGGTGTATGTGGGGTGTTGGACGTGTGCCTGGGAGTGTCAGAGGTGTGCAGGGAATGTCAGTGTAGTACCTGGGAGTGTCAGAGGTGCACCTGGGTTTCAGAGGTGTGCCTGGGGTGTGAGAGGTGTGCCTGGGATGTCAGGAGGTGTGCCTGGGGTGTCAGAGGTGTGCCGGTGTCAGGTGTGCTTGCAGTGTGAGGGGTGTTCCTGGGGTGTCTAGGGGTGTGCCTGGGGAGTGTCTGGGGTTTGCAGGTGTCTGGGGTGTGCCTGGTGGGTGTCAGCGGTGTGCCTGGGGAGTGTCGGATGTGTACATGGAGTGTCAGAGGTGTGCCTGGCGGTGTCAGCGGTGTGCCTCAGGTGTCAGGATGTGCCTGGGGAGTGTCTGAGGTGTGCCTGGGGTGTCTGAGGTGTGCCGGGGTGTCTGGGGTGTGCCTGGGGAGTGTCAGAGGGTTGCCAGGGGGTGTCAAGGAGTACCTGGGGAGTGTGAGGTGTGCCTGGGGTGTGAGAGGTGTGCCTGGGGTGTCTGGGGTGTGCCTCGAAGTGTCGAGGTGTACCTGGGGTGTCAGGGAGACCAGGTTGAAAGAGGTGTGCCTGGGGTGTCAGGGGTGTGCCAGGGGTGTCTGAGGTGTTCTGGGAGTGTCGGTGTGCCTGGTGGGTCTGGGGTGTGCCTGGGGTGTCAGAGGTGTGCCTGGGGTGTCGGGGGTGTGCCTGGGGAATGTCAGTGGGTGCCTGGGGTGTCAGAGGTGTACCAAGGTGTCAGAGGTGTGCCTGGGAGTGTCAAGGGTGTGCTGGGAGTGTCAGAGGTGTGCCTGGGAGTGTCAGAGGTGTACCTGGGGTATCGGAGGTGTGCGTGGGGAGGTCAGAGGTGTGCCTCAGGGGTGTCAGAGGTGTGCCTGGGAGTGTCAGAATGTGCCTGGGGAGTGTCAGGGTATGCAGGAGTGTTGGACGTGTGCCGGAAGTGTCAGAGGGTGTGCCAGGGGTGTCGGAGTGGAGACCTGGGGTGTCAGAGGTGTCAGGAGGTGTGCACCGGAGTGTCAGGGTGTGCCAGGGAGTGTCAGTGGAGTGCCTGGGGTGTCAGAGGTGTGCCTGGAGTGTCGGAGGTGTGCATGGAGTGTCAGAGGTGTGCCTGGCAGTGTCAGCGGTGTGCCTGGGAGTGTCAGAGATGTGCCTGGGGTGTCTGGGGTGTACTGGGAGTGTCTGGAGGTGTGCCTGGGAGGTGTCAGAGGTGTGCCTGGGGGTGTCAGAGAGTACCAGGGGAGTGTCTGGGGTGCCTGGGGTGTGAGAGGTGTGCCTGGGGTGTCAGAGGGTGTGCCTGGGGTGTCAGGGGTGTGCCTGGGAGGTCAGCGGTGTACCTGGGGAGTGTCTGAGGTGTGCAGAGTGTCAGAGGTGTGCAAGTGTCAGAGGTGCACTTGGGAGTGTCAGAGGTGCACCTTGGAGTGTCTGAGGTGTGCCTGGGAGTGTCAAGGTGTGCCTGGGAGTGTCAGAGGTGTACCTGGGGAGTGTGTCAGAGGTGTACCTGGGAGTATCGGAGGTGTACGTGGGAGTGTCAGAGGTGTGCCTCGGGGTGTCGAATGTGTGCCTGGGAGTGTCAGAGATGTGCCTGGGGAGTGTCAGAGGTGTGTCTGGGGTGTTGGACGTGTGCCTGGGGAATGTCAGAGGTGTGCCAGGGAATGTCAGTGGAGAACCTGGGAGTGTCAGAGGTGTGCCTGGGGTGTCAGGTGTGCCTGGGGTGTCAGGGGTGTGCCAGGGAGTGTCAGTGGAGTGCCTGGGAGTGTCAGAGGTGTGCCTGGGTGTCAGGTGCATGGGTCAGAGGTGCCTGGCAGTGTCAGCAGTGTGCCTGGGAGTGTCAGAGATGTGCCTGGGGAGTGACTGAGGTGTGCCTGGGAGTGCTGAGGGTGCAGGGTGTGGGGTGTGCAGGTGTGTCAGAGAAGTGCCAGGTGTCACAGGGAGTGCCTGGGAGTGTCAGGGTGCCTGGGGTGTCAGAGGTGTTCCTGGGGGTGTCAGAGGTGTGCCTGAGAGTGTCTGAGGTGCCTGGGGTGTCAGGGGAGAACCAGGGGTGAGAAGAGGTGTGCCTGGGGAGTGTCAGAGGTGTGCAGGGAGTGTCTGGGGTGTACCACCAGGTGTGTGTGTGTGCCAGGGGTGTCAGGAATACCTGGGAGTGTCAGAGGTGTGCAGTGTGAGGTGTGCCTGGGAGTGTCAGGTGTGCCTGGGGAGTGTCAGGAGGTGTGCCTGGGAGGTCAGGGTGTGCTTGGGAGTGTGGGTGTGCCTGGAGTGTCTCAGGGGTGTGCCTGGTGTCTGGGGTGTGCCTGGCAGTGTCAGCGGTGTACAGGGGAGTGTCAGAGGTGTGCCTGGGAGTGTCAGGATGTGCCAGGAGTGTCGGAGAATGCCTAGGAGTGTCAGAGGTGTGCCTGGGGTATCGGAGGTGTGCCGGAGTGTCAGAGGTGTGCCTGGGAGTGTCAGTGGTGTGCCAAGGTGTGTCAGAATATGCCTGGGGAGTGTCAGGAGGTGTATATGTGGGGTGTTGGACGTGTGCCTGGGGTGTCAGAGGTGTACCAGGGAATGTCAGTGGAGTACCTGGGGTGTCAGAGGTGCACCTGGGAGTTTCAGGGTGTGCCTGGGAGTGTCAGAGGAGTAGCTGGGAGTGTCAGAGGTGTGCCTGGGGAGTGTCAGGGTGTGCCTGGGGATGTCAGGTGTGCGAGGTGTGATAAAGTGTGCCTGGGGTGTGTGGGTGTGCCTGGGAGTGTCAGAGGTGTGCCTGGGGAGTTTCGGAGGTGTGCCTGGGGTGTGGGGTGTGCCTGGGGTGTCAGAGGTGTGCCTGGGAGTGTCAGAGTGTACTTGGGAGTGTCAGAGGTGCTGTGGGTGTCTGGTGTACCTGGGGGTGTCTGAGGTGTGCCTGGCAGTGTCTGGTGTGCCTGGCAGTGTCTGGGGTGTGCCTGGGAGTTGGTGGTGTGCCTGGGGTGTCAGCAGTGCACCAAGTGTAGAGGTGTATCATGGGTGACGGAGGAGTGCCTGGGAGTGTCAGAGGTGTGCCTGGGGAGTGTCAGGGTGTGCAGGAGTGTCTGAGGTGTGCCTGGGTGTCAGAGGTGTGCCTGGGGTGTGTCAGAGGTGTGCCTGGGAGTGTCAGAGATGTGCCTGGGGAGTGTCAGAGGGTGTACCTGAGTGTCAGAGGTGTGCCTGGGAGTGTCAGAGGGTGTGCCTGGGAGTGTCAGAGGTGTGCCAGAGTGTCAGAGATCATGCCACAGTGTCAGAGGTGTATGTGGGAGTGTTGGACGTGTGCCTGGGAGTGTCAGAGGTGTGACCTGGGGGTGTCAGAGGTGTGCCTGTGTCTCAGGTGTGCCTGGCAGTGTCTGAGGTGTGCACAGAGTGTCGTGGGTGTGCATGGGGTGTCGGTGTGCCTGGGAGTGTCGAGAGATGTCCATGGGGTGTCAGAGGTATGCCTGTGAGTGTCAGAGGTGTGCCTGGGGTGTCGGAGGTGTGCCTGGGGAGTGTCAGAGGTGTGCCTGGGGAGTGTCTGGGTGTGCCTGGGAGTGTCTGGGGTGTGCCTGGGAGTGTCTGGGGTGTGCCTGGGGTGTCAGGGGGTGCGCGGGGGTGTCAGAGGTGCTGTGGGTGTCTGGGGGTGTACCTGGGAATGTCTGGGGTGTGCCTGGGAGTGTCTGGGGTGTACCTGGGAGTGTCTGGGGTGTGCCTGGCAAGTGCCAGTGTGCCTGGGGTGTCAGCGGTGCCTGGGGTGTTGGGGTGTGTGGGGTGTCAGAGGAGGGACTGGGGGTGTCAGAGGTGTGCCTGGGAGTGTCAGAGGTGTGCCTGGGATGTCAGGAGGTGTGCACCTAGTGTCAGAGGTGTGCCGAGTGTCTTAGTGTGCAGAGTGTCAGAGGTGTGCCTGGGGTGTCAGGTGTGCATGGGTGTAAAGTGTGCCTGGGGTGTCGGGTGTGCAGCCGGGTGTCAGGTGTGCCTGGGGAGTGTCCGAGGGTGTGCCTGGGAGTGTCAGAGGTGTGCCTGGGGAGTGTCAGCGGTGTGCCTGGGGTGTCTGGGGTGTGCCTGGGGAGTGTCAGAGGTGTGCCTGGTGTCAGGGTGCACTTGGGGTGTCAGAGGTGCACCTTGGAGTGACACATGTGCCTGGGGAGTGTCTGAGGTACCTGGCATTGTCTGGGGTGTGCCTGGCAGTGTCTGAGGTGTACCTGGCAGTGTCAGCGGTGTACCTGGAGTGTCAGCAGTGTGCCAGTGTTAAACGTGTATCAGGAGTGACAGAGGAGTGCCTAGGAGTGTCAGAGGTGTGCCTGGGAGTGTGAGAGGTGTGCCTGGGGAGTGTCTGGGGTGTACCTTGGTGTCAGAGGTGCCTGGGGTGTTTCAGGGGTTGTACCTGAGGGAATGTCAGTGGTGCCAGGGATTGTCAGAGGTGTGCACCAGGGGTGTCAGGGTTTCCTGGGAGTGTCAGAGGTGTGCCTGGGAGTGTCAGGAGGTGTGCCTGGGAGTGTAAAGTGTACCTGAGTGTCGGAGGTGCAGCAGGTGTCGGGTGTGCCTGGGGTGTCAGGTGTGCTTGGGAGTCAGAGGTGTGCCTGGGGTGTCAGCGGTGTGCCTGGGGTGTCTGAGGTGTGCCTGGGGTGTCAGAGGTGTGTGGGGGTGCAGATGTCAGAGGTGCACCTTGGGTGGGACAATGTGCCTGGGGTGTCTGGGGTGCCTGGCAGTGTGGGTGTGCAGCGGTGTCTGGTGTGCCTGTGGTCAGCAGTGTGCCTGGGGTGTCGGTGTGCAAGTGTTAGGCGTGTATCAGGGGTGACAGAGGAGTACCTGGGGTGTCAGAGGTGTGCCTGGGGGTGTCAGAGAGGTGTGCCTGGGGAGTGTCTGGTGTGTACCTTGGAGTGTCAGAGGTGTACCTGGGGTTTTAGGGGGTGTGCCAGGGAATGTCAGTGGAGTGCCAGGGATGGTCAGAGGTGTGCCTGGGGTGTCAGGGGTTTAGGTGTCAGAGGTGTGCCTGGGGTGTCAGAGGTGTGCCTGGGGAGTATCAGGTGTGTCTGGGTGTGAGTGTGCCGGGGGTGTCGGAGGTGTGCCTGGGGTGTCGGAGTTGTGCTTGGGGTGTCAGAGGTGTGCCTGGGTGTTAGCGGTGTGCCTGGGGTGACTGGTGTGCCTGGGAGTGTCAGAGGTGTGCCTGGGGGTGTCACAGGTGCACGGGGAGTGTCAGGGCCTGGAGTGTCTGAGGTGTGCCTGCAGTGTCTGAGGTGTGCCTGGGTGTCTGGTGTGCCTGGCGGTGTCTGGGGTGTGCCTGGCACTGTCAGCAGTGTGCCTGGGGTGTCAGCGGTGCACCTGGAGTGTTAGAGGTGTATCAGGGAGCAGAGGAGCACCTGGGGTGTCAGAGGTGCCTAGTGTGAGAAGTGTACGCCTGGGAGTGTCTGGGGTGTGTCCTTGGGTGTCAGAGGTGTGCCTGGGGTGTCAGGGGTTAGGGATGTGGGAGTGGAGTACCAGGTGTCAGGTGTGCCTGGGAGTGTCAGAGGTGTACCTGGGATGTCAGAGGTGTGCCTGGGAGTGTCAGAGGTGTGCCTGGGGAGTGTCGGGAGGTGTATCTGGAGTGTAGAAGTGTGCCAGGGAGTGTGGAGGTGCACAGGGGTGTCAGGAGGTGTGCCTGGGAGTGTCAGAGGTGTACCTGGGGAGTGTGGCGGTGTGCCTGGGAGTGTCTGAGGGTGTGCCTCAGAGGTGTGCTGGGGTGTCAGAGGTGTGCCTGGGGTGTCAGAGGGTGCAGCTGGGGTCTGGGGTGTGCCTGGGGTGTCTGAGGTGTGCCTGGGAGTGTCTGGGTGTGCCTGGGAGTGTCTGGGGTGTGCCTGGGTGTCGGAATGTGCCTGGGAGTGTCAGAGGTGCCTGGGGTGTTAGAGGTGTATCAGGGAGTGTCAGAGGTGTACCTAGGAGTGTCTGAGGTGTACCTGGGAGTGTGTCAGAGGTGTACCTGGGAGTGTCAAAGATGTACCTGGGGGTGTCAGAGATGTACCAGGGAGTGTCAGAGGGAATACCTAGGAGTGTCAGAGGGTGTGCCTGGGAGTATGGAGGTGTGCCTGGGGTGTCAGAGGGGTGTGCCTGGGGAGTGTCATAGGTGTGCCTGGGAGTGTCAGAGGTGTGCCTGGGGTGTCATAGGTGTGCCTGGGGAGTGTCAGAGATATCCTGGGAGTGTCAGAGGTGGATGTGGGAGTGTTGGACGTGTGCCTGGGGTGTCAGAGGTGTACCAGGGAATGTCAGTGTAGTACCTGGGAGTGTCAGAGGTGCACCTGGGAGTTTCAGAGGTGTGCCTGGGAATTATGAGAGGTGTGCCTGGGAATGTCAGAGGTGTGCCTGGGGTGTCAGGGTGTGCCTGGGGTGTCGGAGGTGTGCTTGCAGGTGTGAGGTGTTCCTGGGGTGTCTGGGGTGTGCCTGGGGTGTCTGGGGTTTGCCTGGGGAGTGTCTGAGGTGTGCCTGGTGGGTGTCTGGAGGTGTGTGCACAGGGTCGGATGTGTGCATGGAGTGTCAGAGGTGTGCCTGGCAGTGTCAGCGGTGTGCCTGGGAGTGTCAGAGATGTGCTGGGGTGTCTGAGGTGTGCCTGGGGTGTCTGGTGTGCCTGGGGTGTCTGAGGGTGTGCCTGGGGTGTCAGAAAGTGCAGGGGAGTGTCACAGGGAGTGCCTGGGTGTGTGGGGTGTGCCTGGGGTGGCAGGGGTGTACCTGGGGTGTCTGAGGTGTGCTCAGTGTCTGAGGTGTGCCTGGGGGTGTCAGGGAGAACCAGGGGAGGAAGGAGTGTACCTGGGAGTGTCAGAGGTGTACCAGGGAGTGTCTGAGGTGTTCCTGGAGTGTCAGTGTGCCTGGCAGTGTCTGGGGTGTGCCTGAGTCTCAGGGTGTGCCTGGCACTGTCAGGGTGTGCCTGGGAGTGTCAGCGGTGCCTGGGAGTGTTGGGGGTGTATCAGGGGAGTGACAGGAGGAGTCCTAGGGAGTGTCAGAGGTGTACCTGGGAGTGTCAGAGGTGTACCTGGGAGTATCAGGTGTCCTTGGAGTGTCAGGGGTGTACCTGGGAGTGTCAGAGGTGTACCTGGGAGTGTCAGAGATGTGCCACCTGAGTGTCAGAGGTGTATCTGGGAGTGTCAAGGTGTGCCAGGGATGTCAGTGGAGTACCTGGGAGTGTCAGAGGTGTGCCTAGGAGTGTTGGAGATGGCATGGAATGTCAGAGGTGTACCTGGCAGTGTCAGCGATGTACCTGGGAGGGTCAGAGGTGTGCCTGGGAGTGTCTGGGGTGTGCCTGGGGTGTCTGAGGGTGTGCCTGGGGTGTCTAAGGTGTGCCTGGGGAGTGTCAGAGGAGTAGGAGTGTCACAAGAGTGCCTGGGGAGTGTGGATGTGTGCCTGGGGGTGTGAGAGGTGTGCACAGGAGTGTCTGAGGTGGCACTGGGTGTCAAAGGTGTGCCTGGGAGTGTCAGAGATGTGTGCCTGGGGTGTCAGAGATGGCCAGGGGTGTCAGAGGAATACCTAGGGTGTCAGAGGTGTACCTGGGGTATCGGAGGTGTGCCTGGGAGTGTCAGAGGTGTGCCTGGGAGTGTTAGGGGTGTGCCAGGGAATGTCAGTGGGGTGCCTGGGAGTGTCAGAGGTGTGCCTGGGAGTGTCAGGGTATGCCTGGGGTGTCAAGGTGTGCCTGGGAGTGTCAGAGGTGTACCTGGGAGTGTCAGAGGTGTGCCTGGGAGTATCGGAGGTGTACCTGGGAGTGTCAGAGGTGTGCCTCGAGTGTCAGAGGTGTGCCTGGGAGTGTCAGAGATGTACCTGGGAGTGTCAGGTGTATCTGGGAGTGTTGGACGTGTACCTGGGAATGTCAGAGGTGTACCAGGGAATGTCAGTGGAGAACCTGGGAGTGTCAGAGGTGTGCCTGGGAGTGACAGGGGTGTGCCAGGGAGTGTCAGTGGAGTACCTGGGGTGGCAGAGGTGTACCTGGGAGTGTCGGAGGTGTACATGGAGTGTCAGAGGTGTGCCTGGCAGTGTCAGCGGTGTGCCTGGGAGTGTCAGAGAGTGCCTGGGGTGACTGGGGTGTGCCTGGGGTGTCTGAGGTGTGCCTGGGGTGTCTGGGGTGTGCCTGGGAGTGTCAGAGAAGTGGGGAGTGTCACAGGGTGCCTGGGAGTGTCAGAGGTGTGCCTGGGGAGTGTCAGGGTGTGCCTGGGGAGTGTCTGTGGTGTGCCTCAGGTGTCTGAGGTGTGCCGGGTGTCAGGTGAGAACCAGGGAGTGAAAGAGGTGTGCCTGGGTGTCAGAGGTGTGCCAGGGTGTTTGAGGTGTTCCTGGGAGTGTCAGAGATGTACCAGAGAGTGTCAGAGGAATACCTAAGAGTGTCAGAGGTGTACCTGGGTGTGAGATGAAGCCTGGGAGTGTCGGAGGTGTACATGGGAGTGTCGGAGGTGTGCCTGGGAGAGTCAGAGGTGTGCTTGGGAGTGTCAGAGGTGTGCCTGGGAGTGTCTCAGGTGTGCCTGGCAGTGTCTGAGGTGTACCTGGCAGTGTCAGCGGTGTGCAGGGGTGTCAGCGGTGTGCCTGGGAGTGTCAGAGATGTACCAGGAAGTGTCGAGGAATGCCTCGGAGTGTCAGAGGTGTGCCTGGGGTATCGGAGGTGTGCCTGGGGTGTCAGAGGTGTACCTGGGGTGTCAGTGGTGTGCCTGGGAGTGTCAGAGATATGCCTGGGAGTGTCAGGGTGTATCTGGGAGTGTTGGACGTGTACCTGGGAGTGTCAGTGGGTGTGCCAGGGAATGTCAGTGGAGTACCTGGGGGTGTCAGAGGTGCACCTGGGGTTTCAGAGGTGTGCCTGGGAGTGTCAGAGGTGTAACTGGGGTGTCAGAGGTGTGCCTGGGGAGTGTCAGAGGTGTGCCTGGGAGTGTCAGGTGTGCTTGCGGAGTGTGATGGTGTGCCTGGGGAGTGTCTGGGGTGTGCCTGAGGTGTCTGGGGTGTGCCTGGGGTGTGTCTGGGGTGTGCCTTGTGGTGTCAGAGTGTGCCTGGGGTGTCAGAGGTGTGCCTGGGGTGTCAGGGTGTGCCAGGGGTGTCAGTGGAGTACCAGGGAGTGTCAGGGGTGTACCTGGGTGTCAGAGGTGTATCTGGGAGTGTTGGACGTGTGCTTGGGGTGTCATGGGTGTACCAGGGAATGTTAGTGGAGTAAATGGGAGTGTCAGAGTGTGCCACCTGAGTGTCAGAGGTGCACCTGGGAGTGTCGGAGGTGTACTTGCAGAGTGTGAGAAGTGTTCTTGGGGTGTCTGGGGTGTGCCTGGGGAGTGTCTGGGGTGTGCCTGGGGTGTCTTAGGTGTGCCTGGTGGTGTCAGAGGTGTGCCTGGGGTGTCAGAGGTGTGCCTGGGGTGTGGGGTGTGCCATGGGTGTCAGTGGAGTGCCTGGGGAGTGTGATAAGTGTGCCTGGGTGTCTGGGGTGTACCTGGGAGGGTCAGGGGTGCCCTGGGGTTCAGAGGTGTGCCTGGGGAGTGTCAGAGGTGCACTTGGGGAGTGTCAGAGGTGCACCTTGGAGTGTCTGAGGTGTGCCTGGGAGTGTGTCTGGGGTGTACCTGGCAGTGTCTGGGGTGTACCTGGCAGTGTCTGAGGTGCCTGGCGCAGTTAGCAGTGTGCCTGGTTGTCAGCGGTGCACCTGGGAGTGTTAGAGGTGTATCATGGGTGACAGAGGGGTACCTAGGACTGTCAGAGGTGTAGCTGGGGTGTCAGTAGTGTACCAGGGAGTATCGGAGGTGTGCCTGGGAGTGTCAGAGGGTGTACCTGGGTGTGTCAGAGGTGTACTTGGGGTGTCAGAGATGTATCTGGGAGTGTCAGGGTGTACCTGGGAGTATCGGAGGTGTGCCTGGGGTGACAGAGGTGTGCCTGGGAGTGTCATGGGGTGTACCAGTGTCAGAGATATGCCTGGGAGTGTCAGGGGTGTATGTGGGAGTGTTGGACGTGGCCTAGGGTGTCAGAGGTGTGCCTGGGGTGTCAGAGATGTACCTGGGAGTGTCAGAGATGTGCCTGGGTGTGTCAGAGGTGTACCTGGGAGTGTCAGAGATGTGCCTGGGAGTGTCAGAGATGTGCCAGGGAGTGTCAGAGGAATGCCTGGGGTGTCAGAGGTGTACCTGGGATATCGGAGGTGTGCCTGGGAGTGTCAGAGGTGTGCCTGGGGTGTCATGTGGGTTTTGCCTGGGGTGTCAGAGATATGCCTGGGGTGTCAAGGTGTATGTGGAAGTGTTGGATGTGTACCTGGGAGTGTCAGAGGTGTACCAGGGAATATCAGTGTAGTGTCTGGGGAGTGTCAGAGGTGCACATGGGAGTTTCAGGGTGTACCTGGGCGTGTCAGAGGTGTGTGGGGATGTCAGAGGTGTGCCTGGGGTGTCAGAGGTGTACCTGGGGTGTCGGAGTTATACTTGCAGGTGAGAAGTGTTCCTGGGGTGTCTGGGGTGTACCTGGGAGTGTCTGGGGTTTACCTGGGGTTTCTGGGGTGTGCCTGGTGGAGTGTCACAGGTGTGCCTGGGGAGTGTCAGAGGTGTACCTGGGAGTGTCAGGGGCTTACCATGGAGTGTCAGTGGAGTACCTGGGAGTGTCAGAGGTGTACCTGGGAGTGTCAGGGGTGTACCAGGGAATGTCAGTGGAGTACCTGGGATTGTCAGAGGTGTGTCCTGGGAGTGTCAGAGGTGTGTGCCTGGGAGTGTCAAAGGTGTACATGGGAGTGTCAGAGGTGTACCTGGGAGTGTCAAAGGTGTACATGGGAGTTCAGGGTGTACCTGGGAGTGTCGGAGGTGTACCTGCGAGTGTGTCAGAGTGTGCCTGGGAGTGTCAAGGTGTGCTTGGGAGTGTCACAGATGTACCTGGGAGTGTCAGCGATGTACCTGGGAGTGTCTGGGGTGATCCTGGGAGTGTCAGAGGTGTGCCTGGGGTGTCAGAGGTGCACTTCAGGTGTCAGAGTGCACCTGGGGTGTCTGAGGTGTGCCTGGCAGTGTCTGAGGTGTACCTGGCAGTGTCTGAGGTGTGCCTGGCACTGTGGCAGTGTGCCTGGGGTGTCAGCAGTGCACCTGGGAGTGTTTGAGGTGTATCAGGGAGTGACAGAGGTGTACCTAGGAGTGTCAGGGTGTACCTGGAATGTCAGAGGTGTACCTGGGAGTATCGGAGGTGTACCTGGGATTGTCATAGGTGTGCCTGGGAGTGTCAGGGTGTACCTGGGAGTGTCGGAGGTGTATCTGGGAGTGTGGGACGTGTGCCTGGGAATGTCAGAGGTGTATCAGGGGAATGTCAGTGGAGAACCTGGAGTGTCAGAGGTGTGCCTGGGAGTGTCGGAGGTGTGCCTGGGAGTGTCAGGGTGTGACCAGGGAGTGTCAGTGGAGTACCTGGGAGTGTCAGAGGTGTTCCTGGGGAGTGTCAGGTGTACATGGGTGTCAGAGTTGTGCCTGGCAGTGTCAGCGGTGTACCTGGGAGTGTCAGAGGTGTGCCTGGGGTGTCTGAGGTTTGCCTGGGGTGTGCGAGGGTGTGCCTGGGAGTGTCTGTGGTGTGCCTGGGTGTCAGAGAAGTACCAGGGGAGTGTCACAGGAGTGATGGAGTTTGAGAGGTATACCTGGGGAGTGTGAGAGGTGTGCCTAGGAGTGTCTGAGGTGTACCTGGGAGTGTCAAAGGTGTATGTGGGGAGTGTTGGATGTGTACCTGGGAGTGTCAGAGGTGTACCAGAGAATATCAGTGTAGTATCTGGGAGTGTCAGAGGTGCACCTGGGAGTTCAGGGTGTGCCTGGGCGTGTCAGAGGTGTACCTGGGAATGTCAGAGGTGTGCCTGGGAGCGTCAGAGGTGTACCTGAGAGTGTCGGAGGTATGCTTGCGAGAGTGTGAGAAGTGTTCCTGGGAGTGTCTGGGGTGTGCCTGGGGTGTCTGGGGTTTTACCTGGGAGTTTCTGAGGTGTACCTGGTGGAGTGTCACAGGTGTGACCTGGGAGTGTCAGAGGTGTGCCTGGGGTGTCAGGGCACATGGAGTGTCAGTGAGGTGCCTGGGAGTGTGATAAGTGTGCCCAGGAGTGTCTGGGGTGTACCTGGGAGTGTCAGAGGTGTGCCTGGGAGTGTCAGAGGGTGCCTGGGAGTGTCAGGGGTGTACCAGGGAATGTCAGTGGAGTGGGATTGTCAGAGGTGTGCCTGGGAGTGTCAGGGTGTGCCTGGGGTGTCAAGGTGTACATGGGAGTGTCAGAGGGTGTGCCTGGGAGTGTCAAGGTGTGCATGGGGAGTGTCAGAGGTGTGCCTGGGAGTGTCGGAGGTGTACCTGCGAATGTCGGGGTGTGCCTGGGGTGTCAGAGGTGTACTTGGGAGTGTCACAGATGTGCCTGGGGGTGTCGCGATGTGCCTGGGAGTGTCTGAGGTGTACCTGGGAGTGTCAGGGTGTGCCTGGGAGTGTCAGGGGTGCACTTGGAGGTGTCAGAGGTGCACCTGGGAGTGTCTGAGGTGTACCTGGCAGTGTCTGGTGTACCTGGCAGTGTCTGAAGTGTACCTGGCACTGTGGCAGTGTACCTGGGAGTGTCAGCAGTGCCTGGGAGTGTTTGAGGTGTATCAGGGAGTGACAGAGGTGTACCTGGGGTGTCGGAGGTGTGCCTGGGAGTGTGGAGTAGTGTGCAGGGGTGTCGGAAGTGTGCCTGGGGTGTCGGAGGTGTGCCTGGGAGTGTCAGGGTGTGCCAGGGGTGTCAGTGGAGTGCCTGGGGTGTCAGAGGTGTACCTGGGGTGTCGGAGGTGTACATGGAGTGTCAGAGTTGTACCTGGCAGTGTCAGCGGGTGTACCTGGGGTGTCAGGTGTGCCTGGGGTGTCTGGGGTGTGCCTGGGAGTGTCTGGGGTGTGCCTGGGAGTGTCTGTGGTGTGCCTGGGGTGTCAGAGAAGTGCCAGGGGTGTCAGGGAGTGCCTGGGAGTTTGAGAGGTATACCTGGGGAGTGTGAGAGGTGTACCTGGGTGTCTGTGAGGTGTGCCTGGGGTGTCAGAGGTGTGCCTGGGAGTGTCTGGGGTGGACCTCGAGAGTGTCTGAGGTGTGCCTGGGGGTGTCAGAGGAACCAGGGGTGAAAGGAGGTGTACCTGGGGTGTCAGAGGTGTGCCAGGGGGTGTCTGAGGTGTTCCTGGGGTGTCAGAGATGTACCAGAGGTGTCAGAGGTGTGCCTGGGGTGTCAGAGGTGTGCCTGGGGTGTCAGGGGTGTGCAGGGATGTCAGTGGGTACCTGGGGTGTCAGAGGTGTGCCTGGGGAGTGTCAGAGGTGTGCCTGGGAGTGTCAAGGTGTACCTGGGAGTGTCAGAGGTGTGCCTGGGAGTGTTGGAGGTGTACCTGGGGAGTATGGTGAGTGTGTCCTGGAGTGTCGGAGGTGTACAGGGAGTGTCAGAGGTGTACCTGGGGTGTCAGAGGTGTGCTTGGGAGTGTCAGAGGTGTACCTGGAGTGTCAGCAGTGCTGGGAGGTGTCTGGTGTGCCTGGGGTGTCAGGTGTGCCTATGAGGTGTCAGAGGTGCACTTCGAATGTCAGAGGTGCACCTGGGGTGTCTGAGGTGTGCCTGGCAGTGTCTGAGGGTGTACCTGGGGTGTCAGAGGTGTGCCTGGGGTATCAGTGTGCCTGGGGTGTCAGAGGTGTACCTGGGGTGTCAGAGGTGTGCCTGGGAGTGTCAGGTGTGTCTGGGGTGTTAGGACGTGTGCCTGGGATGTCAGACGTGTACCAGGGAGAATGTCAGTGGAGAACCTGGGAGTGTCAGAGTGTGCCTGGGAGTGTCAGAGGTGTACCTGGGGAGTGTCAGGGGTGTGCCAGGGAGTGTCAGTGGAGTACCTGGGGTGTCAGAGGTGCCTGGGGTGTCGGTGGACATGGAGTGTCAGAGATGTACCTGGCAGTGTCAGAGGTGTGCCTGGGAGTGTCAGAGGTGTGCTCGGGAGTGTCTGAGGTGTGCCTGGGAGTGTCTGGTGTGCCTGGGAGTGTCTGAGGTGTGCCTGGGGTGTCAGAGAGTGCCAGGAATGTCACAGGAGTACCTGGGAGTTTGAAGGTGTACCTGGGGTGTGAGAGGTGTACCTAGGGTGTGTGGTGCACTGGGGGTGTCAGGGGAGAACCAGGGGATGAAAGGTGTGCCTGGGTGTCAGGGGTGTACCAGGGAGTGTCTGAGGTGTTCCTGGGAGTGTCAGAGATGTACCAGAGGTGACAGAGGAATGCCTGGGGTGTCAGAGGTGTACCTGGGGTGTCAGAGGTGTACCTAGTAGTATCAGGGAGGTTTACCTGGGGTGTCGGGTTGTATCTGGGGAGTGTCGGGAGGTGTACCTGGGGAGTGTGGTGTACCTAGGAGAGTCAGAGGTGTACTTGGGGTGTCAGGGGTGTGCCTGGGGTGTGAGCGGTGTGCCTGGGGTGTCTGAGGTGTGCCTGGGGTGTCAGAGGTGTGCCTGGTGTCAGGTGCTTAGTGTCAGAGGTGCACCTTTGAGTGTCTGAGGTGTGCCTGGGGTGTCTGAGGTGTACCTGGCAGTGTCTCACGTGTACCTGGCAGTGTGTGGTGTACCTTGCAGTGTCAGGGTGTACATGGGGAGTGTTTGCGGTGTACCTGGGAGTGTCAGAGATGTACTAGGAGTGTCAGAGGAATACCTTTGAGTGTCAGAGGTGTACCTGGAGTATCGGAGGTGTACCTGGGAGTCTCAGAGGTGTACCTGGGATGTCTGAGGTGTACCTGGGGAGTGTAAGGTAGTGTACCTGGGGTGTCAGGAGGTGTGCCTGGGGTGTCAGAGGTGTGCCTGGAGTGTCAGGGTGTACTTGGGGTGTCAGGGTGTGCGGAGTGTCAGCGGTGTGCCTGGGAGTGTCTGAGGTGTACCTGGGTGTCAGAGGTGTGCCTGGAGTGTCAGAGGTGCACTTCCAGGTGTCAGAGGTGCACCTGGGAGTGTCTGAGGTGTACCTGGCAGTGTCTGAGGTGTACCTGGGAGTGTCAGAGGTGTACCTGGGGTATCGGAGGTGTACCTGGGGAGTGTCAGGGGTGTACCTGGGGGTGTCAAGTGTGCCTGGGGAGTGTCGGAGGTGTATCTGGGAGTGATGGACGTGTACCTGGGAATGTCAGGGGTGCAGGGAATGTCAGTGGAGAACCTGGGAGTGTCAGAGGTGTGCCTGGGAGTGTCAGAATGTGCACCTAGTGTCAGGGGTGTACCAGGGGTGTCAGTGGAGTACCTGGGGTGTCAGAGGTGTGCCTGGGAGTGTCGGAGGTGTACATGGGTGTCAGAGATGTGCCTGTGTCAGCGATGTGCCTGGGAGTGTCAGAGGTGTGCCTGGGGTGTCTGGGGTGTACCTGGGGAGTGTCTGGGTTGTACCAGGGTGTCAGAGAGTACCAGGGAGTGTCACAGGGAGTGCCTGGGGTTTGAGAGGTGTGCCTGGGAGTGTGAGAGATGTATCTGGGAGTGTCAGAGGTGTACCTGGGAGTATCAGGTTGTACCTGGAAGTGACAGAGGTGGACCTGGGAGTGTCATAGGTGTACCTGGGAGTGTCAGAGATATGCCTGGTGTTCAGAGGTGTATGTGGGAGTGTTGGACGTGTACCTGGGTGTCAGGGTGTGCCTGGGGTGTCAGAGATGTGCCTGGGGTGTCAGAGATGTACCTGGGTGTGTCAGAGGTGTGCCGAGTGTCAGAGATGTGCCTGGGAGTGTCAGAGATGTACCAGAGTGTCAGAGGAATACCTGGGAGTGTGAGGTGCCTGGGAGTATCGGAGGTGGTCCTGGGAGTGTCAGAGGTGTACCTGGGAGTGTCATAGGTGTGCCTGGGAGTGTCAGAGATATGCCTGGGAGTGTCAGGGTGTATGTGGGGAGTGTTGGATGTGTGTGGGAGTGTCAGAGGTGTACAGGGAATATCAGTTTAGTATCTGGTGTCAGAGGTGCACCTGGGAGTTTCAGAGGTGTACCTGGGCGTGTCGGATGTGCCTGGGATTGTCAAGGTGTACCTGGGAGTGTCAGAGGTGTACCTGGGAGTGTCGGAGGTGTGCGAGTGTGAGAGTGTTCTGGGAGTGTCTGGGGTGTGCCTGGGAGTGTCTGGGGTTTACCTGGGGTTTCTGAGGTGTGCCAGGGTGAGTGTCACAGGTGTACCTGGGAGTGTCAGAGGTGTGCCTGGGGAGTGTCAGGGCTTACCATGGAGTGTCAGTGGAGTACCTGGGAGTGTGATAAGTGTGCCTGGGAGTGTCACAGGTGTGCCTGGGAGTGTCAGCGATGTGCCTGGGAGTGTCTGAGGTGTACCTGGGGTGTCAGAGGTGTTGGGGAGTGTCAGAGGCGCACTTCGAGTGTCAGAGGTGCACCGGAGTGTCTGTGGTGTGCAGTGTCTGAGGGGTGTGCCTGGCAGTGTCTGGGGTGTGCCTGGCACTGTTGGCGGTGTGCCTGGGTGTCAGTGGGGCACCTGGGAGTGTGGAGGTGTATCAGGGGTGACAGAGGTGTGCCTAGGAGTGTCAGAGGTGTGCCTGGGAGTGTCAGAGGTGTACCTGGGAGTAACAGGTGTACCTGGGAGTGTCAGAGGTGTACCTGGGAGTGTCAGAGGTGTGCCTGGGAGTGTCAGAGGTGTATCTGGGAGTGTGGGACGTGTACCTGGGAATGTCAGAGGTGTACCAGGGAATGTCAGTGGAGAACCTGGGAGTGTCAGAGGTGTACCTGGGAGTGTCGAAGGTGTACAAGTGTCAGGGGTGTACCAGGGAGTGTCAGTGGAGTACCTGGGGTGTCAGAGTGTGCAAGTTTCGGGTGTACATGGAGTGTCAGAGATGTACCTGGCATGTCAGCGGTGTGCCTGGGAGTGTCAGGAGGTGTGCCGAGTGTCTGAGGTGTGCCTGGGAGTGTCTGAGGTGTGCCTGGGGAGTGTCTGAGGTGTACCTAGGGTGTCAGAGAAGTGCCAGGGGAGTGTCACAGGAGTACCTGGGAGTTTGAGAGATGTGCCTGGGAGTGTGAGAGGTGTGCCTGGGGTGTCTGAGGTGTACCTGGGAGTGTGAGAGGGTGTGCCTGGGGAGTGTCGGTGTGCCTCGAGTGTCTGGGGTGTACCTGGGGGTGTCAGGGGAGGGCAGGGAGTGGAAAGGGGTGTACCTGGGGTGTCAGAGGTGTACCAGAGGGTGTCTGAGGTGTTCCTGGGGTGTCAGAGATGTACCAGAGAGTGTCAAGGAATACCTAGGAGTGTCAGAGGTGTACCTGGAGTGTCAGAGGTGTACCTAGTAGTATCGGGTTTACCTGGCGTGTCGGAGTTGTACCTGGGAGTGTCGGAGGTGTGACTGGGAGTGTGAAGTGTGCCTGGGAGTGTCGGAGGTGTGCAGGAGTGTCAGGTGTGCCTGGGAGAGTCAGAGTGTGCTTGGGAGTGTCAGAGGTGTACCTGGGGTGTGAGCGGTGTACCTGGTGTCTGGGGTGTACCTGGGAGTGTCAGAGGTGTGCCTGGGGTGTCAGAGTGCTTGAATGTGCCTGGGAGTGTCAGAGGTGTTCAGGGGAGTGTCTGAGGTGTGCCTGGGTGTCTGGTGTACCTGCAGTGTCTCACGTGTGCTGGCAGTGTGTGAGGTGGCCTTGCAGTGTCAGCAGTGTGCATGGGGTGTTTGCGATTGTACCTGGAGTGTGAGATGTACTAGGGGTGTCGGAATACCTCTAGAGTGTCAGAGGTGTACCTGTGGGTATCGGAGGTGTGCCTGGGGGTCTCAGAGGTGTGCCTGGGGTGTCTGGGTGTGCCTGGGGTGTCTGGTGTACCTGGGGTGTCTGAGGTGTGCCTGGAGTGTCAGTGGTGCCACAGGTGTCAGGGTACCTGGGAGTTTGGGGGTGTGGGGTTGTGAGAGGTGTGCCTGGGAGTGTCTGGGGTGTGCCTGGGGTGTCAGAGGTGTACCTGGGAGTGTCGTGTGCCTCTCTGAGGTGTTCCTGGGGTGTCAGAGGTGCACTTCAGTGTCAGAGTGCACCTGGGATTTCTGAGGTGTGCCTGGGGTGTCTGAGGTGTACCTGGGAGTGTCAGAGGTGTGCCTGGGGTATCGGAGGTGTGCCTGGGAGTGTCAGAGGTGCCTGGGTGTCAGAGGTGTCCAGGAGTGTCGAGAGTGTATCTGGGATGTTGGACGTGCCTGGGAATGTCAAGGGTGTGCAGGGGAATGTCAGTGGAGACAGAGTGTCAGAGGTGTGGGAGTCTCAGAAGTGTGCCTGGGAGGTGTCAGGGGTGTGCCACTGGTGTCAGTGGAGTACCTGGGGTGTCAGAGGTGTGCCTGGGGAGTGTCAGGTGTGCAGGGTGTCAGAGATGTGCCTGGCAGTGTCAGCGGTGTGCCTGGGAGTGTCAGGGGTGCCTGGGGTGTCTGAGGGTGTGCCTGGGGTGCTGGGGTGTGCCTGGGGTGTCTGAGGTGTACCTGGAGTGTCAGAGAAGTGCAGGGGTGTCTGGGGTTTGAAATGTACCTGGGAGTGTGAGAGGTGCCTAGGGTACTGGGGTGTACCTGGGGTGTCAGAGTGTGCCTGGTAGTATCAAGGTTTGCCTGGGAGTGTCAGGTTGTGCCTGGGAGTGTCGGAGTGTGCCTGGGGTGTGAGAGTGTGCCTGGGGAGTGTCGGAGGTGGCACCTGGGGAGTGTCGGAGTGTGCCTGGGAGTCAGAGGGCGTCTTGGGAGTGTCAGGGTGTACCTGGGAGTGTGAGCGGTGTGGGAGCGTCTGAGGTGTACCGGTGTCAGAGGTGTGCCAGTGTCAGAGGTGCACTTGCAGATGTCAGAGGGGTGCACCTTGAGTGTCTGAGGTGTACCTGTGGTGTCTGGGCCTGGCAGTGTCTCCGTGTACCTGGTAGTGTGTGGGGTGTACCTTGCAGTGTCAGCGGTGTACATGGGAGGTTGCAGTGTGCCTGGGGAATGTCAGAGATGTACTAGGGGTGTCAGGAAAGAAGCCTATGAGTGTCAGGTGTGCCTGGGAGTATCAGGTGTGCCTGGGGGTCTCAAGGTGTGCCTGGGAGTGTCTGAGGGTGTACCTGGGGAGTGTCTGGGGTGTACCTGGGTGTCTGAGGTGTGCCTGGGAGTCAAGAGAAGTGTCAAGGAGTGTCACAGGGGTTCCTGGGAGTTTGAGAGGTGTACCTGGGGTGTGGGGTGTACCTGGGAGTGTCTGGTGTGCCTGGGGAGTGTCAGAGGTGTGCCTGGAGTGTCTGGGGTGTACCTCAGTGTCTGAGGTGTCACCAGGGGGTGTCAGGGGAGAACCAGGGGTGAAAGTGGTTTACTTGGGGAGTGTCAGAGGTGTACCAGGGGGAGTGTCAGAGTGTTCTGGGAGTGTCAGAGATGTACCAGAGAGTGTCAGCAGAAATACATAAGTGTCAGAGGTGTGCCTGGGAGTGTCAGAGGTGTACCTAGGAGTATCGGAGGTTTACCTGGGAGTGTCAGGTTGTACCTGGGAGTGTCGGAGGTGTACCTGGGAGTGTGAGAAGTGTGCCTGGGAGTGTCAGTGTGCCTGGGAGTGTCGGAGGTGTGCCTGGGAGAGTCAGGGTGTGCTTGGGAGTGTGAGGGGTGTGCCTGGGGTGTCAGGTGTCTGAGGTGTGACCTGGGAGTGTCAGGGTGTACCTGGGGAGTATCAGGTGTGCCTGGGGTGTCAGAGGTGTGCATGGGGTGTCAGAGGTTTTGGGAGTGTCGGGTGTATCTGGGAGTGAAAGAGGTGTACTTGGGAGTGTCAGAGGTGTACCAGGGAGTGTCTGAGGTGTTCCTGGGAGTCAGAGATGTGCCAGAGAGTGTCAGAGAAATACCTGGGAGTGTCAGAGGTGTGCCTAGTGTCAGAGGTGTACCTAGGAATTATCGGAGGTTTACCTGGGAGTGTCAGAGTTGATGCCTGGGAGTGTCGGGTGTGCCTGGGGAGTGTGAAGTGTACCTGGGGTGTCAGGTGTACCTGGGAGTGTCGGAGGTGTACCTGGGAATGACTGAGGTGTACCTGGCAGTGTCTCAGGTGTACCTGGCAGTGTCTGGTGTGCCTGTGCAGTGTCTGAGGTGTGCCTGGGAGTGTCAGAGGTGTGCCTGGGGTGTCAGAGGGTGCACTTGCGAGTGTCAGAGGTGCACCTTTGAGTGTCTAGTGTACCTAGGAATGTTTGAGGTGTACCTGGCAGTGTCTCAGGTGTAGCTGGCAGTGTCACGAGGTGTGCCTTGCAGTGTCAGGGGTGTACATGGGAGTGTCAGGTGTGCCTGGGAGTATCGGAGAGTGTACCTGGGAGTGTCAGAGGTGTACCTGGGAGTATCAGGTGTACCTGGAGTGTCAGAGGTGTAACTCAGGGGGTGTCAGAGGTGTACCTGGGAGTGTCAGAGATGGACCTGAGTGTCAGGGGTATCTGGGAGTGTTGGACGTGTACCTGGGAATGTCAGAGGTGTGCCAGGGAATGTCAGTGGAGAACCTGGGTGTCAGAGGTGTACCTGGGAGTGTCGGGTGTACCTGGGGTGTCAGGGTGTGCAGGGAGTGTCAGTGGAGTACCTGGGGTGTCAGAGGTGTGCACCTGGGAGTGTCAGGTGTGCATGGGTGTCAGAGGTGTACCTGGCAGTGTCAGCGGTGTACCTGGGAGTGTCAGAGATGCCTGGGGTGACTGGGGTGTGCCTGGGGTGTCTGGGGTGTGCCTGGGGTGTCTGAGGTGTGCCTGGGGTGTCAGAAAGTTCGAGGTGTCACAGGAGTACCTGGGAGTGTCAGAGGTGTACCTGGGAGTGTCAGAGGTGTACCTGGGAGTGTCTGAGGTGTGCCTCGAGTGTCTGAGGTGTACCTGGGGTGTGGGGAGACCAGGGGTGAGAGGTGCCCTGGGGTGTCAGAGGTGTACAGGGGGTGTCTGAGGGGTGTTCCTGTGATGTCAGAGATGTACAGAGTGTCAAGAATGCCTAGGAGTGTCAGAGGTGTACCTGGGAGTGTGAGAAGAGGTACCTGGGGAGTGTCGGAGGGCCTGGGGTGTCGGAGGTGTGCCTGGGAGGTCAGAGGTGTGCTTGGGAGGTGGGAGTTGATGCCTGGGAGTGTCTCAGGTGTGCCTGGCAGTGTCTGAGGTGTACCTGGCAGTGTCAGCGGTGTACAGGGGAGTGTCACCGGTGTGCCTGGGAGTGTCAGAGATGTACCTGGGAGTGTCAGGAGGTGTGCCTGGGAGTTGTCAGGTGTACCTGGAGTGTCAGAGGTGTGCCTGGGAGGTGTCAGAGTGCACCTTGGAGTGTCTGAGGTGTGCCTGGGGAGTGTCTGAGGGTGTACCTGGCAGTGTCTGGGGTGTGCCTGGGTGTGTCTGGGGTGTGCCTGGCAGTGTCTGAGGTGTGCCTGGCAGTGTCTGTGGGGTGTACTACAGTTACGTGTACCTGGGATCGGGTTGCACCAGTGTTAGAGTGTATCATGGGTGACGGAGGTACCTAGGGTGTCAAGGGGTTTGGGAGTGTCAGAGGTGTACCTGGGATTATCGGGTGTACCTGGGAGCGTCAGAGGTAGACCTGGGGGGTGTCAGGGGTGTACAGTGTCAGAAGTGTATCTGGGAGTGTCAGGGTGTATGTGGGAGTATCGAGGTGTACTGGGTGTCATAGGTGTACCTGGGGTGTCAGAGATACCTGGAGGTGTCAGTGTATGTGGGAGTGTTGGACGTGTACCTCAGGTGTCAGGGGTGTGCACCAGGGAATGTCAGTGTAGTACCTGGGAGTGTCAGAGGTGTGCCTGGGATGGTGTACCTGGGAGTATCAGGTGTACCTGGGAATGTCAGAGGTGTACCTGGGGTGTCAGAGGTGTACCTGGGAGTGTCAGTGTACTTGCAGTGTGAGAGTGTTCCTGGGAGTGTCTGGGTGTGCCTGGGTGTCTGGGGTTTACCTGGGGTGTCTGAGGTGTACCTGGTGGTGTCACAGGTGTACCTGGGAGTGTCAGGATGTGTACATGGGTGTCAGAGTGCACCTGGGAGTGTCAGAGATGTGCCTGGGAGTGTCAGAGGTGTGCCTGGGGGTGTCTGAGGTGTGCCTGGGGTGTCTGGGGTGTGCCTGGGAGTGTCAGAGAGGTGCCAGGGGTGTCACAGGAGTGCCTGGGGAGTGTGAGAGGTGTACCTGGGAGTGTCGGAGGTGTACTTGGGAGTGTCTGGGGTGTGCCTGGGAGTGTCAGGGGTGTGCCTGGGGTGTCAGAGGTGCACTTGGGGAGTGTCATGGTGCCTTGGAGTGTCTGGTGTCCTGGGAGTGTCTGAGGTGTACCTGGCAGTGTCTGGGGTGTACCTGGCAGGTGTCTGGTGTGCCTGGACAGTTAGCGGTGTGCCTGGGAGTGTCAGCGGTGCCTGGGAGTGTTAGAGGTGTATCATGGGTGACGGAGTACCTAGGGTGTCAGAGGTGTACCTGGGAGTGTCAGAGGTGTGCCTGGGACTATCGGAGGTGTACCTGGGGAGTGTCAGAGTGTACCTGGGGGTGTCAGAGGTGTACCTGGGAGTGTCAGAGATGTGTCTGGGAGTGTCAGAGGTGTATGTGTGGGGTATCCGGAGGTGTGCCTGGGAGTGTCAGAGGTTTACCTGGGAGTGTCAGAGGTGTGCCTGGGGTATCGGAGGTGTCCCTTGGGTGTCAGAGGTGTACCGAGGTGTCAGAGGTGTACCTGGGGGTGTCAGAGATGTACCTGGGGTGTTAGGGTGTATCTGGGAGTGTTGGACGTGTGCATGGAGTGTCAGGGGTGTACTTGAGGGAATGTTGGTGGGAACCTGGAGTGTAAGAGGTGTACCTGGGGTGTCGGAGGTGTGCCTGGCAGTGTCAGCGGTGGCACCAGGGAGTGTCAGTGGGTTCTGGGAGTGTCAGAGGTGTGTGGGGTGTGGAGATGTACATGGAATGTTGAGGTGTGCCTGGCAGTGTCAGCGATGTGCCTGGGAGGTTGGAGGTGTGCCTGGTGTCTGAGGTGTGCATGGGGTGTCTGAGGGTGTACCTGGGAGTGTCTGAGGCGTCCCTTGGAGTGTCAGAGGTGTGGGTGTGGGGGTGGCTGTAGTGTCAGGGATGTGCCTGGGGGTGTTTGGGGTGTATCTGGGAGTGTTGGATGTGTACCTGGGGTTGTCAGGGTGTACCAGGGGAATGTCAGTGGAGAACCTGGGGTGTCAGGAGTTGTTCTGCTGGGAGTGTCGGAGGTGTGCCTGGCAGTGTCATGGTGTGCAGGAGTGGTTACCTGGAGTGTCAGAGATTGTACATGGGAGTGTCGGAGATGTGCATGTGATGGAATGTCAGGTGTGTACTTGGCAGTGTCAGCTATGCCTGGGGAGTGTCTGGTGTGCCTGGGGTGTCTGGGGGTGTGCCTGGGGGTGTCTGGGGTGTCCCTTGGGTGTGGGGGTGTGCCTGGGAGTGTCAGAGGTTTGCCTGGGGAGTGTCAGAATTATAGGGAGTGTCACAAGAGTGCCTGGGGTGTGAGATGTGTGCATGGGGTGTGTTGGGATGTGCCTGGGGTGTCTGGTGTGTGCCTGGGGTGTCAGGGGTGTACACAGGGTGTGTCAGGAGATGTGCCTGGGAGTGTCAAGGTGTGCTGGGGGTGTCAGAGGGTACCTGGTCAGAGGGTGTGCCTGTTGGGGTATCGGGTGTGCCTGGGAGTGTCAGGGTGTACCTGGAGGTGTTGGGGTGTGCCAGGGAATGTCAGTGGGTACATAGTGTCAGAGGTGTACCTGGGGAGTTTAAGAGGTGTGCCTGGGGGTGTAGAGGTGTCCTGGGATTATCGGAGGTGTACCTGGAATTATCAGTGTACCTCAGGTTGTCAGGGGTGTAGAGGTGTCAGATGTGCATGGGAGTGTCAGGGGTGTATCTGGGAGTTTGTTGGACGTGTGCTTGGGGAGATGTCAGAGGTGTGCCAGGAATGTCAGTGGTGGAGTTTCTGGGGAGTGTCAGGGTGTACCTGGGGTGTAGGTGCGCCTGGGGTGTCAGGGTGAACCAGGGGTGTCTGTGGGTGCCTGGGGTGTCAGGGAGGTGTACCTGGGGTGTCGGAGGTGTGCATGGTGTGTCAGAGGTGTGCTGGAGTGTCATGGTGTGCCTGGAGTGTGCTGGATGTGGGGTGACTGGGTGTGCCTGGGGAGTGTTTGAGGTGTGCCTGGGGTGTCTGGGGTGTACCTGGGGTGTCAGTACCAGGGGTGTCACAGGAGTGCCTGGGGTGTCAGAGTGTGCCTGGGGTGTGAGGGGTGTGCCTGGGAGTGTCTGAGGTGTGCATAAGTGTCTGAGGTGGCATGGGGGGTGTCAGGGAGAACCAGGGGGGTGAAGGTGCACCTGGGGAATTGTCAGAGGTGTGAGAGTGTCTGAAAGTGTTTCACCAAGTGTGTCAAGATGGTGCAGTCTCTAAAAGTGGCCACTAGCACAATTAACTGATGTACCTGGGAGTATCAGCAGTACTTTTAAGGAGTGTTAGAGGTGTATCATGGGTGTGAGGTGTCAGAGTGTGCAAGTGTCAGAGGTGTGCAAGAATTATCAGTGTGCCTGGGAGACGTCAGGGAGTAGACCTGGGGTGTCAGGAGATGTGCCTGGGAGTGACTGGGAGTGTGCCTGGGGTGTCTGGGGAGTGTACCTGGGAGTGTCTGAGGTGTGCAGGGGTGTCAGAGTACCAGGGGTGTCACAGGAGTGCCAGGGAGTGTCCCAGGGTGTGCCTGGGGTGTCTGGGGTGTACCTCAGTGTCTGAGGGTGTACCTGGGGTGTCAGGGAAGACAGGGGGTAGAAAGGAATTGCTCTGGGAGTGTCAGGAGTGTACCAGGGGTGTCTGAGGTGTTCCTGGGGTGTCAGAGATGCTTTCAGAGTGTCAAATACCCACAAGTGTCCAGGGTGTACCTGGGAGTGTGAAATGTACCAAGGTGTCAAGGGTGTGCCTGGGGAGTGTCGGAGGCCATGCCCTGATCTGGGGAGGTACCTGGCAGTGTCACAGAGGTGCAGGGTATCAGAGAATTGGCACCAGGGGAGTGTCAGTGTTCTGGGGAGTGTCAGAGATGTACTTAGAGAGTGTCAAGGGCTAGGAGTGTCAGGGTGTACCTGGGGTGTGAGAAGTGTACTGGGGTGTCAGAGATGATGGCACCTGGGGAGTGTCAGGTGTGCCTGCAGGGTGTCTGGGGTGGCACCTGGGGAGTGTCAGGGTGTGCCTGCTGGGGTGTCAGAGAATTGCCTGGGGTGTCTGAGGTGTACCTGGGGTGTCTGGTGTGCACTGTGTCTGAGGTGTACCTAGGTGTCTGGGGTGTACCTGGCTGATGTCTGGGGTGTGCCTGTGGCAGTGTCTGAGGTGTACACAGCACAGTTAGCCGGTGTACCTGGGGTGTCAGCGGTGCACCCCAGGGGTGTTAGGTGTGTCATGAGGTGACGGAGAGAGTGCCTGGGGAGTGTCAGGGTGTACCTGGAGTGTCAGGGGTGTGCCTGGGGTATCAGTGTACCTGGGGAGCGTCAGGGGTAGACCTGGGGGTGTCAGAGAATTGTGCATAGGTGTCAGAGATGTATCTAGAGTGTCAGAGGTGTATGTGGGAGTATCGGAGGTGTACCTGGGAGATTGTCATGGAGTCATGCCTGGGAGTGTCAAGAATATACCTGGGTGTCAGAAGAGGTGTGTGGGGAGTGTTGGACGTGTGCCTCGGGGTGTCAGAGGTGTACCAAGGGAGGAATGTGGGGTCCCAGGTACTGGGTGTCACAGAGGTGTGCCTGGGGTGTCAGAGGTGTGCCTGGAGTGTCAGTGTGCCTGGGGTGTCAGAGGGTGTACCTGGGGTGTCAGAGGTGTGCCTGGGAGTGTCAGGTGTGCTTGCAGAGTGTGAGTGTTCTGGGGTGTCTGGGTTGTACCTGGGTGTCTGGGGTTTTACCTGGAGTGTCTGGGTGTGCCTGGTGGTGTCACAGTGTGGGAAGGTGTCGGATGTGTACATGGGTGAAATAAGAGGTGTACTGGCAGTGTCGGCAGTGCACCTGGGGAGTGTCCCAAGAGATGTGCCTGGGAGTGTGTCTGAGGTGTGCCTGGGAGTGTATGTGCAT